>NW_026783462.1:0-251660 GCF_949774975.1 Lagenorhynchus albirostris | reverse complement strand
CTTAGGCATTTAATATGGGGTGTTGAGTCCATTTCGTTGAGCAAGAAGTAGCTCTTGTCTATTCCATATTTGGCTTAAGGAACTTTATCTGTGCTCATTTCAATCTCTGGTTTTATGCAGCACCCCAACTCACCTTTCCCCTTAAGCAAGCATAAGTTGGTTTTCTAAATTTGAGACCCTGTTCTGTTTTGTAATTCAGTTCCTGTGTAGCCAAGGTTACATTCCGTGTATTAGTGATATCTTATGATGTTTCTTTTCCTGTGTGACTTATTTCAGTTAGAATCATCGTACCTGAATCCACTCATTATGCTGCTACGGGCCTGATGACATAGATTTCATTGCTGAGTGATACTGCATTGTACGTAAGTACCACAACTTCTTTATACATTTTTCACTTTCTGCGATATTGAACTTGTACCGTAAACCAGGTTCTTGTAAACAGAGCCGTCCCAACCTTTGGGGTGGCTGTGTCTTTTGATTTTATTTTCCCTAAGCTATAGGACCATAAGTGGAAGTGCCCTAGGCTCTGTTGCTTTGTTTTTTAGATGTTTCAGGAAACACCATACACTTCTCCCGAGTGGCTGTTGGCAATTTACATCCCGCCCATCAGCATAACAAGGCTTCCAGTTCTCCATGGCCTGTCCTGCCTTTCTGGATTTTACACTTTTTTCAGATGGCCCTTTTGACCGGGGGGAAGTGAGACTTCATTGTAGTGCAGATTTCCTTTGCAAGCTTGCTTGGTTGGCCAAAAAGGGCGTATGCGTTTTTTCCTGAATATATTCAGGAAAAAACGCATACGCCCTTTTTGGCCAAGTGCATCATTGTGGACGTTCTGCCTCTTTTCCTATGCTTTAAATGCAATTCCAGTCTACCTCCTGAAATCGGTTTCCTGCAATTCTGCCCCGCTTTCAAGTCCTCTTGGCAGCCTTACTTCAGTATATTTTTGGACGATAGCTGTCATTTATAACTCTGCAGGTTTGTGAATTACAGTGCCCCTGAGCTCCTTTCTTCAACTCGCTTTCTCGTGAGCTGGCCGCAACACCGCAGGATGGCTTCAGGCCCTAATCTGGTTCCGGCACGGCATGGTGAGCCTTTGGTTAATTCCTCTTCCTGGTGGGAAATGAGAGTTAAATTTGCCCGTCCAGACACCTCCAGCTAGTCTCTCATTGGTTCTCCCTATTCCTGTTCATCTTCCGCAGAAATTGCAAACTGGGCCAAACAGGAGGTTAAAGGCACTGACTCTCCAAGTCGGGAGAGTGTTAGTAAAGCGTCTGGAATGTTGCACCCGAGTACCAGGGGACGAAAACTGAGACATATTGGAACACGTCTCCCGATCACACGGTTGATCATACTCTGGGTTCCACATGCATGTTTTAGCTGAAGGAAGAATACCTTAAACCTGGAGAGTTGAGACCCGTGGAATGGGTACCATGCAATATGACTTCAAAGGGTCTTCATTTGCTCACCGAACCTCTCCAATCCTATCACTGCTGCGTTTATGCCCCTGTACACACACTTGATTCTCTTTCAGAGACATAGCAATCCATAGGTTTTAAGATACTTCCTAGTCAGGTACACTCTTAGGCATTTAATATGGGGTGTTGAGTCCATTTCGTTGAGCAAGGAGTAGCTCTTGTCTATTCCATATTTGGCTTAAGGAACTTTATCTGTGCTCATTTCCATCTCTGGTTTTATGCAGCACCCCAACTCACCTTTCCCCTTAAGCAAACATAAGTTGGGTTTCTAAATTTGAGACCCTGTTCTGTTTTGTAATTCAGTTCCTGTGTAGCCAAGGTTACATTCCGTGTATTAGTGATATCTTATGATGTTTCTTTTCCTGTGTGACTTATTTCAGTTAGAATCATCGTACCTGAATCCACTCATTATGCTGCTACGGGCCTGATGACATAGATTTCATTGCTGAGTGATACTGCATTGTACGTAAGTACCACAACTTCTTTATCCATTTTTCACTTTCTGCGATAGTGAACTTGTACCGTAAACCAGGTTCTTGTAAACAGAGCCGTCCCAACCTTTTGGGTGGCTCTGTCTTTTTTATTTTAATTTCCCTAAGCTATAGGACCATAAGTGGAAGTGCCCTAGGCTCTGTTGCTTTGTTTTTTAGATGTTTCAGGAAACACCATACACTTCTCCCCAGTGGTTGTTGGCAATTTACATCCCGCCCATCAGCATAACAAGGCTCCCAGTTCTCCATGGCCTGTCCTGCCTTTCTGGATTTTACACTTTTTTCAGATGGCCCTTTTGACCGGGGGGAAGTGAGACTTCATTGTAGTGCAGATTTCCTTTGCAAGCTTGCTTGGTTGGCCAAAAAGGGCGTATGCGTTTTTTCCTGAATATATTCAGGAAAAAACGCATACGCCCTTTTTGGCCAAGTGCATCATTGTGGACGTTCTGCCTCTTTTCCTATGCTTTAAATGCAATTCCAGTCTACCTCCTGAAATCGGTTTCCTGCAATTCTGCCCCGCTTTCAAGTCCTCTTGGCAGCCTTACTTCAGTATATTTTTGGACGATAGCTGTCATTTATAACTCTGCAGGTTTGTGAATTACAGTGCCCCTGAGCTCCTTTCTTCAACTCGCTCTCTCGTGAGCTGGCCGCAACACCGCAGGATGGCTTCAGGCCCTAATCTGGTTCCGGCACGGCACGCTGAGCCTTTGGTTAATTCCTCTTCCTGGTGGGAAATGAGAGTTAAATTTGCCCGTCCAGACACCTCCAGCTAGTCTCTCATTGGTTCTCCCTATCCCTGTTCATCTTCCGCAGAAATTGCAAACTGGGCCAAACAGGAGGTTAAAGGCACTGACTCTCCAAGTCGGGAGAGTGTTAGTAAAGCGTCTGGAATGTTGCACCCGAGTACCAGGGGACGAAAACTGAGACATATTGGAACACGTCTCCCGATCACACGGTTGATCATACTCTGGGTTCCACATGCATGTTTTAGCTGAAGGAAGAATACCTTAAACCTGGAGAGTTGAGACCCGTGGAATGGGTACCATGCAATATGACTTCAAAGGGTCTTCATTTGCTCACCGAACCTCTCCAATCCTATCACTGCTGCGTTTATGCCCCTGTACACACACTTGATTCTCTTTCAGAGACATAGCAATCCATAGGTTTTAAGATACTTCCTAGTCAGGTACACTCTTAGGCATTTAATATGGGGTGTTGAGTTTATTTCGTTGAGCAAGGAGTAGCTCTTGTCTATTCCATATTTGGCTTAAGGAACTTTATCTGTGCTCATTTCAATCTCTGGTTTTATGCAGCACCCCAACTCACCTTTCCCCTTAAGCAAGCATAAGTTGGTTTTCTAAATTTGAGACCCTGTTCTGTTTTGTAATTCAGTTCCTGTGTAGCCAAGGTTACATTCCGTGTATTAGTGATATCTTATGATGTTTCTTTTCCTGTGTGACTTATTTCAGTTAGAATCATCGTACCTGAATCCACTCATTATGCTGCTACGGGCCTGATGACATAGATTTCATTGCTGAGTGATACTGCATTGTACGTAAGTACCACAACTTCTTTATCCATTTTTCACTTTCTGCGATATTGAACTTGTACCGTAAACCAGGTTCTTGTAAACAGAGCCGTCCCAACCTTTGGGGTGGCTGTGTCTTTTGATTTTAATTTCCCTAAGCTATAGGACCATAAGTGGAAGTGCCCTAGGCTCTGTTGCTTTGTTTTTTAGATGTTTCAGGAAACACCATACACTTCTCCCGAGTGGCTGTTGGCAATTTACATCCCGCCCATCAGCATAACAAGGCTTCCAGTTCTCCATGGCCTGTCCTGCCTTTCTGGATTTTACACTTTTTTCAGATGGCCCTTTTGACCGGGGGGAAGTGAGACTTCATTGTAGTGCAGATTTCCTTTGCAAGCTTGCTTGGTTGGCCAAAAAGGGCGTATGCGTTTTTTCCTGAATATATTCAGGAAAAAACGCATACGCCCTTTTTGGCCAAGTGCATCATTGTGGACGTTCTGCCTCTTTTCCTATGCTTTAAATGCAATTCCAGTCTACCTCCTGAAATCGGTTTCCTGCAATTCTGCCCCGCTTTCAAGTCCTCTTGGCAGCCTTACTTCAGTATATTTTTGGACGATAGCTGTCATTTATAACTCTGCAGGTTTGTGAATTACAGTGCCCCTGAGCTCCTTTCTTCAACTCGCTTTCTCGTGAGCTGGCCGCAACCCCGCAGGATGGCTTCAGGCCCTAATCTGGTTCCGGCACGGCACGCTGAGCCTTTGGTTAATTCCTCTTCCTGGTGGGAAATGAGAGTTAAATTTGCCCGTCCAGACACCTCCAGCTAGTCTCTCATTGGTTCTCCCTATTCCTGTTCATCTTCCGCAGAAATTGCAAACTGGGCCAAACAGGAGGTTAAAGGCACTGACTCTCCAAGTCGGGAGAGTGTTAGTAAAGCGTCTGGAATGTTGCACCCGAGTACCAGGGGACGAAAACTGAGACATATTGGAACACGTCTCCCGATCACACGGTTGATCATACTCTGGGTTCCACATGCATGTTTTAGCTGAAGGAAGAATACCTTAAACCTGGAGAGTTGAGACCCGTGGAATGGGTACCATGCAATATGACTTCAAAGGGTCTTCATTTGCTCACCGAACCTCTCCAATCCTATCACTGCTGCGTTTATGCCCCTGTACACACACTTGATTCTCTTTCAGAGACATAGCAATCCATAGGTTTTAAGATACTTCCTAGTCAGGTACACTCTTAGGCATTTAATATGGGGTGTTGAGTCCATTTCGTTGAGCAAGGAGTAGCTCTTGTCTATTCCATATTTGGCTTAAGGAACTTTATCTGTGCTCATTTCAATCTCTGGATTTATGCAGCACCCCAACTCACCTTTCCCCTTAAGCAAGCATAAGTTGGTTTTCTAAATTTGAGACCCTGTTCTGTTTTGTAATTCAGTTCCTGTGTAGCCAAGGTTACATTCCGTGTATTAGTGATATCTTATGATGTTTCTTTTCCTGTGTGACTTATTTCAGTTAGAATCATCGTACCTGAATCCACTCATTATGCTGCTACGGGCCTGATGACATAGATTTCATTGCTGAGTGATACTGCATTGTACGTAAGTACCACAACTTCTTTATCCATTTTTCACTTTCTGCGATATTGAACTTGTACCGTAAACCAGGTTCTTGTAAACAGAGCCGTCCCAACCTTTGGGGTGGCTGTGTCTTTTGATTTTAATTTCCCTAAGCTATAGGACCATAAGTGGAAGTGCCCTAGGCTCTGTTGCTTTGTTTTTTAGATGTTTCAGGAAACACCATACACTTCTCCCGAGTGGCTGTTGGCAATTTACATCCCGCCCATCAGCATAACAAGGCTTCCAGTTCTCCATGGCCTGTCCTGCCTTTCTGGATTTTACACTTTTTTCAGATGGCCCTTTTGACCGGGGGGAAGTGAGACTTCATTGTAGTGCAGATTTCCTTTGCAAGCTTGCTTGGTTGGCCAAAAAGGGCGTATGCGTTTTTTCCTGAATATATTCAGGAAAAAACGCATACGCCCTTTTTGGCCAAGTGCATCATTGTGGACGTTCTGCCTCTTTTCCTATGCTTTAAATGCAATTCCAGTCTACCTCCTGAAATCGGTTTCCTGCAATTCTGCCCCGCTTTCAAGTCCTCTTGGCAGCCTTACTTCAGTATATTTTTGGACGATAGCTGTCATTTATAACTCTGCAGGTTTGTGAATTACAGTGCCCCTGAGCTCCTTTCTTCAACTCGCTTTCTCGTGAGCTGGCCGCAACACCGCAGGATGGCTTCAGGCCCTAATCTGGTTCCGGCACGGCACGCTGAGCCTTTGGTTAATTCCTCTTCCTGGTGGGAAATGAGAGTTAAATTTGCCCGTCCAGACACCTCCAGCTAGTCTGTCATTGGTTCTCCCTATTCCTGTTCATCTTCCGCAGAAATTGCAAACTGGGCCAAACAGGAGGTTAAAGGCACTGACTCTCCAAGTCGGGAGAGTGTTAGTAAAGCGTCTGGAATGTTGCACCCGAGTACCAGGGGACGAAAACTGAGACATATTGGAACACGTCTCCCGATCACACGGTTGATCATACTCTGGGTTCCACATGCATGTTTTAGCTGAAGGAAGAATACCTTAAACCTGGAGAGTTGAGACCCGTGGAATGGGTACCATGCAATATGACTTCAAAGGGTCTTCATTTGCTCACCGAACCTCTCCAATCCTATCACTGCTGCGTTTATGCCCCTGTACACACACTTGATTCTCTTTCAGAGACATAGCAATCCATAGGTTTTAAGATACTTCCTAGTCAGGTACACTCTTAGGCATTTAATATGGGGTGTTGAGTCCATTTCGTTGAGCAAGGAGTAGCTCTTGTCTATTCCATATTTGGCTTAAGGAACTTTATCTGTGCTCATTTCCATCTCTGGTTTTATGCAGCACCCCAACTCACCTTTCCCCTTAAGCAAGCATAAGTTGGTTTTCTAAATTTGAGACCCTGTTCTGTTTTGTAATTCAGTTCCTGTGTAGCCAAGGTTACATTCCGTGTATTAGTGATATCTTATGATGTTTCTTTTCCTGTGTGACTTATTTCAGTTAGAATCATCGTACCTGAATCCACTCATTATGCTGCTACGGGCCTGATGACATAGATTTCCTTGCTGAGTGATACTGCAATGTACGTAAGTACCACAACTTCTTTATCCATTTTTCACTTTCTGCGATATTGAACTTGTACCGTAAACCAGGTTCTTGTAAACAGAGCCGTCCCAACCTTTGGGGTGGCTGTGTCTTTTGATTTTAATTTCCGTAAGCTATAGGACCATAAGTGGAAGTGCCCTAGGCTCTGTTGCTTTGTTTTTTAGATGTTTCAGGAAACACCATACACTTCTCCCGAGTGGCTGTTGGCAATTTACATCCCGCCCATCAGCATAACAAGGCTTCCAGTTCTCCATGGCCTGTCCTGCCTTTCTGGATTTTACACTTTTTTCAGATGGCCCTTTTGACCGGGGGGAAGTGAGACTTCACTGTAGTGCAGATTTCCTTTGCAAGCTTGCTTGGTTGGCCAAAAAGGGCGTATGCGTTTTTTCCTGAATATATTCAGGAAAAAACGCATACGCCCTTTTTGGCCAAGTGCATCATTGTGGACGTTCTGCCTCTTTTCCTATGCTTTAAATGCAATTCCAGTCTACCTCCTGAAATCGGTTTCCTGCAATTCTGCCCCGCTTTCAAGTCCTCTTGGCAGCCTTACTTCAGTATATTTTTGGACGATAGCTGTCATTTATAACTCTGCAGGTTTGTGAATTACAGTGCCCCTGAGCTCCTTTCTTCAACTCGCTTTCTCGTGAGCTGGCCGCAACCCCGCAGGATGGCTTCAGGCCCTAATCTGGTTCCGGCACGGCACGCTGAGCCTTTGGTTAATTCCTCTTCCTGGTGGGAAATGAGAGTTAAATTTGCCCGTCCAGACACCTCCAGCTAGTCTCTCATTGGTTCTCCCTATTCCTGTTCATCTTCCGCAGAAATTGCAAACTGGGCCAAACAGGAGGTTAAAGGCACTGACTCTCCAAGTCGGGAGAGTGTTAGTAAAGCATCTGGAATGTTGCACCCGAGTACCAGGGGACGAAAACTGAGACATATTGGAACACGTCTCCCGATCACACGGTTGATCATACTCTGGGTTCCACATGCATGTTTTAGCTGAAGGAAGAATACCTTAAACCTGGAGAGTTGAGACCCGTGGAATGGGTACCATGCAATATGACTTCAAAGGGTCTTCATTTGCTCACCGAACCTCTCCAATCCTATCACTGCTGCGTTTATGCCCCTGTACACACACTTGATTCTCTTTCAGAGACATAGCAATCCATAGGTTTTAAGATACTTCCTAGTCAGGTACACTCTTAGGCATTTAATATGGGGTGTTGAGTCCATTTCGTTGAGCAAGGAGTAGCTCTTGTCTATTCCATATTTGGCTTAAGGAACTTTATCTGTGCTCATTTCAATCTCTGGATTTATGCAGCACCCCAACTCACCTTTCCCCTTAAGCAAGCATAAGTTGGTTTTCTAAATTTGAGACCCTGTTCTGTTTTGTAATTCAGTTCCTGTGTAGCCAAGGTTACATTCCGTGTATTAGTGATATCTTATGATGTTTCTTTTCCTGTGTGACTTATTTCAGTTAGAATCATCGTACCTGAATCCACTCATTATGCTGCTACGGGCCTGATGACATAGATTTCATTGCTGAGTGATACTGCATTGTACGTAAGTACCACAACTTCTTTATCCATTTTTCACTTTCTGCGATATTGAACTTGTACCGTAAACCAGGTTCTTGTAAACAGAGCCGTCCCAACTTTGGGGTGGCTGTGTCTTTTGATTTTAATTTCCCTAAGCTATAGGACCATAAGTGGAAGTGCCCTAGGCTCTGTTGCTTTGTTTTTTAGATGTTTCAGGAAACACCATACACTTCTCCCGAGTGGCTGTTGGCAATTTACATCCCGCCCATCAGCATAACAAGGCTTCCAGTTCTCCATGGCCTGTCCTGCCTTTCTGGATTTTACACTTTTTTCAGATGGCCCTTTTGACCGGGGGGAAGTGAGACTTCATTGTAGTGCAGATTTCCTTTGCAAGCTTGCTTGGTTGGCCAAAAAGGGCGTATGCGTTTTTTCCTGAATATATTCAGGAAAAAACGCATACGCCCTTTTTGGCCAAGTGCATCATTGTGGACGTTCTGCCTCTTTTCCTATGCTTTAAATGCAATTCCAGTCTACCTCCTGAAATCGGTTTCCTGCAATTCTGCCCCGCTTTCAAGTCCTCTTGGCAGCCTTACTTCAGTATATTTTTGGACGATAGCTGTCATTTATAACTCTGCAGGTTTGTGAATTACAGTGCCCCTGAGCTCCTTTCTTCAACTCGCTTTCTCGTGAGCTGGCCGCAACCCCGCAGGATGGCTTCAGGCCCTAATCTGGTTCCGGCACGGCACGCTGAGCCTTTGGTTAATTCCTCTTCCTGGTGGGAAATGAGAGTTAAATTTGCCCGTCCAGACACCTCCAGCTAGTCTCTCATTGGTTCTCCCTATTCCTGTTCATCTTCCGCAGAAATTGCAAACTGGGCCAAACAGGAGGTTAAAGGCACTGACTCTCCAAGTCGGGAGAGTGTTAGTAAAGCGTCTGGAATGTTGCACCCGAGTACCAGGGGACGAAAACTGAGACATATTGGAACACGTCTCCCGATCACACGGTTGATCATACTCTGGGTTCCACATGCATGTTTTAGCTGAAGGAAGAATACCTTAAACCTGGAGAGTTGAGACCCGTGGAATGGGTACCATGCAATATGACTTCAAAGGGTCTTCATTTGCTCACCGAACCTCTCCAATCCTATCACTGCTGCGTTTATGCCCCTGTACACACACTTGATTCTCTTTCAGAGACATAGCAATCCATAGGTTTTAAGATACTTCCTAGTCAGGTACACTCTTAGGCATTTAATATGGGGTGTTGAGTCCATTTCGTTGAGCAAGGAGTAGCTCTTGTCTATTCCATATTTGGCTTAAGGAACTTTATCTGTGCTCATTTCCATCTCTGGTTTTATGCAGCACCCCAACTCACCTTTCCCCTTAAGCAAGCATAAGTTGGGTTTCTAAATTTGAGACCCTGTTCTGTTTTGTAATTCAGTTCCTGTGTAGCCAAGGTTACATTCCGTGTATTAGTGATATCTTATGATGTTTCTTTTCCTGTGTGACTTATTTCAGTTAGAATCATCGTACCTGAATCCACTCATTATGCTGCTACGGGCCTGATGACATAGATTTCCTTGCTGAGTGATACTGCAATGTACGTAAGTACCACAACTTCTTTATCCATTTTTCACTTTCTGCGATATTGAACTTGTACCGTAAACCAGGTTCTTGTAAACAGAGCCGTCCCAACCTTTGGGGTGGCTGTGTCTTTTGATTTTAATTTCCGTAAGCTATAGGACCATAAGTGGAAGTGCCCTAGGCTCTGTTGCTTTGTTTTTTAGATGTTTCAGGAAACACCATACACTTCTCCCGAGTGGCTGTTGGCAATTTACATCCCGCCCATCAGCATAACAAGGCTTCCAGTTCTCCATGGCCTGTCCTGCCTTTCTGGATTTTACACTTTTTTCAGATGGCCCTTTTGACCGGGGGGAAGTGAGACTTCACTGTAGTGCAGATTTCCTTTGCAAGCTTGCTTGGTTGGCCAAAAAGGGCGTATGCGTTTTTTCCTGAATATATTCAGGAAAAAACGCATACGCCCTTTTTGGCCAAGTGCATCATTGTGGACGTTCTGCCTCTTTTCCTATGCTTTAAATGCAATTCCAGTCTACCTCCTGAAATCGGTTTCCTGCAATTCTGCCCCGCTTTCAAGTCCTCTTGGCAGCCTTACTTCAGTATATTTTTGGACGATAGCTGTCATTTATAACTCTGCAGGTTTGTGAATTACAGTGCCCCTGAGCTCCTTTCTTCAACTCGCTTTCTCGTGAGCTGGCCGCAACCCCGCAGGATGGCTTCAGGCCCTAATCTGGTTCCGGCACGGCACGCTGAGCCTTTGGTTAATTCCTCTTCCTGGTGGGAAATGAGAGTTAAATTTGCCCGTCCAGACACCTCCAGCTAGTCTCTCATTGGTTCTCCCTATTCCTGTTCATCTTCCGCAGAAATTGCAAACTGGGCCAAACAGGAGGTTAAAGGCACTGACTCTCCAAGTCGGGAGAGTGTTAGTAAAGCATCTGGAATGTTGCACCCGAGTACCAGGGGACGAAAACTGAGACATATTGGAACACGTCTCCCGATCACACGGTTGATCATACTCTGGGTTCCACATGCATGTTTTAGCTGAAGGAAGAATACCTTAAACCTGGAGAGTTGAGACCCGTGGAATGGGTACCATGCAATATGACTTCAAAGGGTCTTCATTTGCTCACCGAACCTCTCCAATCCTATCACTGCTGCGTTTATGCCCCTGTACACACACTTGATTCTCTTTCAGAGACATAGCAATCCATAGGTTTTAAGATACTTCCTAGTCAGGTACACTCTTAGGCATTTAATATGGGGTGTTGAGTCCATTTCGTTGAGCAAGGAGTAGCTCTTGTCTATTCCATATTTGGCTTAAGGAACTTTATCTGTGCTCATTTCAATCTCTGGATTTATGCAGCACCCCAACTCACCTTTCCCCTTAAGCAAGCATAAGTTGGTTTTCTAAATTTGAGACCCTGTTCTGTTTTGTAATTCAGTTCCTGTGTAGCCAAGGTTACATTCCGTGTATTAGTGATATCTTATGATGTTTCTTTTCCTGTGTGACTTATTTCAGTTAGAATCATCGTACCTGAATCCACTCATTATGCTGCTACGGGCCTGATGACATAGATTTCATTGCTGAGTGATACTGCATTGTACGTAAGTACCACAACTTCTTTATCCATTTTTCACTTTCTGCGATATTGAACTTGTACCGTAAACCAGGTTCTTGTAAACAGAGCCGTCCCAACTTTGGGGTGGCTGTGTCTTTTGATTTTAATTTCCCTAAGCTATAGGACCATAAGTGGAAGTGCCCTAGGCTCTGTTGCTTTGTTTTTTAGATGTTTCAGGAAACACCATACACTTCTCCCGAGTGGCTGTTGGCAATTTACATCCCGCCCATCAGCATAACAAGGCTTCCAGTTCTCCATGGCCTGTCCTGCCTTTCTGGATTTTACACTTTTTTCAGATGGCCCTTTTGACCGGGGGGAAGTGAGACTTCATTGTAGTGCAGATTTCCTTTGCAAGCTTGCTTGGTTGGCCAAAAAGGGCGTATGCGTTTTTTCCTGAATATATTCAGGAAAAAACGCATACGCCCTTTTTGGCCAAGTGCATCATTGTGGACGTTCTGCCTCTTTTCCTATGCTTTAAATGCAATTCCAGTCTACCTCCTGAAATCGGTTTCCTGCAATTCTGCCCCGCTTTCAAGTCCTCTTGGCAGCCTTACTTCAGTATATTTTTGGACGATAGCTGTCATTTATAACTCTGCAGGTTTGTGAATTACAGTGCCCCTGAGCTCCTTTCTTCAACTCGCTTTCTCGTGAGCTGGCCGCAACCCCGCAGGATGGCTTCAGGCCCTAATCTGGTTCCGGCACGGCACGCTGAGCCTTTGGTTAATTCCTCTTCCTGGTGGGAAATGAGAGTTAAATTTGCCCGTCCAGACACCTCCAGCTAGTCTCTCATTGGTTCTCCCTATTCCTGTTCATCTTCCGCAGAAATTGCAAACTGGGCCAAACAGGAGGTTAAAGGCACTGACTCTCCAAGTCGGGAGAGTGTTAGTAAAGCGTCTGGAATGTTGCACCCGAGTACCAGGGGACGAAAACTGAGACATATTGGAACACGTCTCCCGATCACACGGTTGATCATACTCTGGGTTCCACATGCATGTTTTAGCTGAAGGAAGAATACCTTAAACCTGGAGAGTTGAGACCCGTGGAATGGGTACCATGCAATATGACTTCAAAGGGTCTTCATTTGCTCACCGAACCTCTCCAATCCTATCACTGCTGCGTTTATGCCCCTGTACACACACTTGATTCTCTTTCAGAGACATAGCAATCCATAGGTTTTAAGATACTTCCTAGTCAGGTACACTCTTAGGCATTTAATATGGGGTGTTGAGTCCATTTCGTTGAGCAAGGAGTAGCTCTTGTCTATTCCATATTTGGCTTAAGGAACTTTATCTGTGCTCATTTCCATCTCTGGTTTTATGCAGCACCCCAACTCACCTTTCCCCTTAAGCAAGCATAAGTTGGGTTTCTAAATTTGAGACCCTGTTCTGTTTTGTAATTCAGTTCCTGTGTAGCCAAGGTTACATTCCGTGTATTAGTGATATCTTATGATGTTTCTTTTCCTGTGTGACTTATTTCAGTTAGAATCATCGTACCTGAATCCACTCATTATGCTGCTACGGGCCTGATGACATAGATTTCATTGCTGAGTGATACTGCATTGTACGTAAGTACCACAACTTCTTTATCCATTTTTCACTTTCTGCGATAGTGAACTTGTACCGTAAACCAGGTTCTTGTAAACAGAGCCGTCCCAACCTTTTGGGTGGCTCTGTCTTTTTGATTTTAATTTCCCTAAGCTATAGGACCATAAGTGGAAGTGCCCTAGGCTCTGTTGCTTTGTTTTTTAGATGTTTCAGGAAACACCATACACTTCTCCCGAGTGGCTGTTGGCAATTTACATCCCGCCCATCAGCATAACAAGGCTCCCAGTTCTCCATGGCCTGTCCTGCCTTTCTGGATTTTACACTTTTTTCAGATGGCCCTTTTGACCGGGGGGAAGTGAGACTTCACTGTAGTGCAGATTTCCTTTGCAAGCTTGCTTGGTTGGCCAAAAAGGGCGTATGCGTTTTTTCCTGAATATATTCAGGAAAAAACGCATACGCCCTTTTTGGCCAAGTGCATCATTGTGGACGTTCTGCCTCTTTTCCTATGCTTTAAATGCAATTCCAGTCTACCTCCTGAAATTGGTTTCCTGCAATTCTGCCCCGCTTTCAAGTCCTCTTGGCAGCCTTACTTCAGTATATTTTTGGACGATAGCTGTCATTTATAACTCTGCAGGTTTGTGAATTACAGTGCCCCTGAGCTCCTTTCTTTAAGTCGCTTTCTCGTGAGCTGGCCGCAACCCCGCAGGATGGCTTCAGGCCCTAATCTGGTTCCGGCACGGCACGCTGAGCCTTTGGTTAATTCCTCTTCCTGGTGGGAAATGAGAGTTAAATTTGCCCGTCCAGACACCTCCAGCTAGTCTCTCATTGGTTCTCCCTATTCCTGTTCATCTTCCGCAGAAATTGCAAACTGGGCCAAACAGGAGGTTAAAGGCACTGACTCTCCAAGTCGGGAGAGTGTTAGTAAAGCGTCTGGAATGTTGCACCCGAGTACCAGGGGACGAAAACTGAGACATATTGGAACACGTCTCCCGATCACACGGTTGATCATACTCTGGGTTCCACATGCATGTTTTAGCTGAAGGAAGAATACCTTAAACCTGGAGAGTTGAGACCCGTGGAATGGGTACCATGCAATATGACTTCAAAGGGTCTTCATTTGCTCACCGAACCTCTCCAATCCTATCACTGCTGCGTTTATGCCCCTGTACACACACTTGATTCTCTTTCAGAGACATAGCAATCCATAGGTTTTAAGATACTTCCTAGTCAGGTACACTCTTAGGCATTTAATATGGGGTGTTGAGTCCATTTCGTTGAGCAAGGAGTAGCTCTTGTCTATTCCATATTTGGCTTAAGGAACTTTATCTGTGCTCATTTCAATCTCTGGATTTATGCAGCACCCCAACTCACCTTTCCCCTTAAGCAAGCATAAGTTGGTTTTCTAAATTTGAGACCCTGTTCTGTTTTGTAATTCAGTTCCTGTGTAGCCAAGGTTACATTCCGTGTATTAGTGATATCTTATGATGTTTCTTTTCCTGTGTGACTTATTTCAGTTAGAATCATCATACCTGAATCCACTCATTATGCTGCTACGGGCCTGATGACATAGATTTCATTGCTGAGTGATACTGCATTGTACGTAAGTACCACAACTTCTTTATCCATTTTTCACTTTCTGCGATACTGAACTTGTACCGTAAACCAGGTTCTTGTAAACAGAGCCGTCCCAACCTTTGGGGTGGCTGTGTCTTTTGATTTTAATTTCCCTAAGCTATAGGACCATAAGTGGAAGTGCCCTAGGCTCTGTTGCTTTGTTTTTTAGATGTTTCAGGAAACACCATACACTTCTCCCGAGTGGCTGTTGGCAATTTACATCCCGCCCATCAGCATAACAAGGCTCCCAGTTCTCCATGGCCTGTCCTGCCTTTCTGGATTTTACACTTTTTTCAGATGGCCCTTTTGACCGGGGGGAAGTGAGACTTCACTGTAGTGCAGATTTCCTTTGCAAGCTTGCTTGGTTGGCCAAAAAGGGCGTATGCGTTTTTTCCTGAATATATTCAGGAAAAAACGCATACGCCCTTTTTGGCCAAGTGCATCATTGTGGACGTTCTGCCTCTTTTCCTATGCTTTAAATGCAATTCCAGTCTACCTCCTGAAATTGGTTTCCTGCAATTCTGCCCCGCTTTCAAGTCCTCTTGGCAGCCTTACTTCAGTATATTTTTGGACGATAGCTGTCATTTATAACTCTGCAGGTTTGTGAATTACAGTGCCCCTGAGCTCCTTTCTTTAAGTCGCTTTCTCGTGAGCTGGCCGCAACCCCGCAGGATGGCTTCAGGCCCTAATCTGGTTCCGGCACGGCACGCTGAGCCTTTGGTTAATTCCTCTTCCTGGTGGGAAATGAGAGTTAAATTTGCCCGTCCAGACACCTCCAGCTAGTCTCTCATTGGTTCTCCCTATTCCTGTTCATCTTCCGCAGAAATTGCAAACTGGGCCAAACAGGAGGTTAAAGGCACTGACTCTCCAAGTCGGGAGAGTGTTAGTAAAGCGTCTGGAATGTTGCACCCGAGTACCAGGGGACGAAAACTGAGACATATTGGAACACGTCTCCCGATCACACGGTTGATCATACTCTGGGTTCCACATGCATGTTTTAGCTGAAGGAAGAATACCTTAAACCTGGAGAGTTGAGACCCGTGGAATGGGTACCATGCAATATGACTTCAAAGGGTCTTCATTTGCTCACCGAACCTCTCCAATCCTATCACTGCTGCGTTTATGCCCCTGTACACACACTTGATTCTCTTTCAGAGACATAGCAATCCATAGGTTTTAAGATACTTCCTAGTCAGGTACACTCTTAGGCATTTAATATGGGGTGTTGAGTCCATTTCGTTGAGCAAGGAGTAGCTCTTGTCTATTCCATATTTGGCTTAAGGAACTTTATCTGTGCTCATTTCAATCTCTGGATTTATGCAGCACCCCAACTCACCTTTCCCCTTAAGCAAGCATAAGTTGGTTTTCTAAATTTGAGACCCTGTTCTGTTTTGTAATTCAGTTCCTGTGTAGCCAAGGTTACATTCCGTGTATTAGTGATATCTTATGATGTTTCTTTTCCTGTGTGACTTATTTCAGTTAGAATCATCATACCTGAATCCACTCATTATGCTGCTACGGGCCTGATGACATAGATTTCATTGCTGAGTGATACTGCATTGTACGTAAGTACCACAACTTCTTTATCCATTTTTCACTTTCTGCGATACTGAACTTGTACCGTAAACCAGGTTCTTGTAAACAGAGCCGTCCCAACCTTTGGGGTGGCTGTGTCTTTTGATTTTAATTTCCCTAAGCTATAGGACCATAAGTGGAAGTGCCCTAGGCTCTGTTGCTTTGTTTTTTAGATGTTTCAGGAAACACCATACACTTCTCCCGAGTGGCTGTTGGCAATTTACATCCCGCCCATCAGCATAACAAGGCTCCCAGTTCTCCATGGCCTGTCCTGCCTTTCTGGATTTTACACTTTTTCCAGATGGCCCTTTTGACCGGGGGGAAGTGAGACTTCACTGTAGTGCAGATTTCCTTTGCAAGCTTGCTTGGTTGGCCAAAAAGGGCGTATGCGTTTTTTCCTGAATATATTCAGGAAAAAACGCATACGCCCTTTTTGGCCAAGTGCATCATTGTGGACGTTCTGCCTCTTTTCCTATGCTTTAAATGCAATTCCAGTCTACCTCCTGAAATCGGTTTCCTGCAATTCTGCCCCGCTTTCAAGTCCTCTTGGCAGCCTTACTTCAGTATATTTTTGGACGATAGCTGTCATTTATAACTCTGCAGGTTTGTGAATTACAGTGCCCCTGAGCTCCTTTCTTCAACTCGCTTTCTCGTGAGCTGGCCGCAACCCCGCAGGATGGCTTCAGGCCCTAATCTGGTTCCGGCACGGCACGCTGAGCCTTTGGTTAATTCCTCTTCCTGGTGGGAAATGAGAGTTAAATTTGCCCGTCCAGACACCTCCAGCTAGTCTCTCATTGGTTCTCCCTATTCCTGTTCATCTTCCGCAGAAATTGCAAACTGGGCCAAACAGGAGGTTAAAGGCACTGACTCTCCAAGTCGGGAGAGTGTTAGTAAAGCATCTGGAATGTTGCACCCGAGTACCAGGGGACGAAAACTGAGACATATTGGAACACGTCTCCCGATCACACGGTTGATCATACTCTGGGTTCCACATGCATGTTTTAGCTGAAGGAAGAATACCTTAAACCTGGAGAGTTGAGACCCGTGGAATGGGTACCATGCAATATGACTTCAAAGGGTCTTCATTTGCTCACCGAACCTCTCCAATCCTATCACTGCTGCGTTTATGCCCCTGTACACACACTTGATTCTCTTTCAGAGACATAGCAATCCATAGGTTTTAAGATACTTCCTAGTCAGGTACACTCTTAGGCATTTAATATGGGGTGTTGAGTCCATTTCGTTGAGCAAGGAGTAGCTCTTGTCTATTCCATATTTGGCTTAAGGAACTTTATCTGTGCTCATTTCAATCTCTGGATTTATGCAGCACCCCAACTCACCTTTCCCCTTAAGCAAGCATAAGTTGGTTTTCTAAATTTGAGACCCTGTTCTGTTTTGTAATTCAGTTCCTGTGTAGCCAAGGTTACATTCCGTGTATTAGTGATATCTTATGATGTTTCTTTTCCTGTGTGACTTATTTCAGTTAGAATCATCGTACCTGAATCCACTCATTATGCTGCTACGGGCCTGATGACATAGATTTCATTGCTGAGTGATACTGCATTGTACGTAAGTACCACAACTTCTTTATCCATTTTTCACTTTCTGCGATATTGAACTTGTACCGTAAACCAGGTTCTTGTAAACAGAGCCGTCCCAACTTTGGGGTGGCTGTGTCTTTTGATTTTAATTTCCCTAAGCTATAGGACCATAAGTGGAAGTGCCCTAGGCTCTGTTGCTTTGTTTTTTAGATGTTTCAGGAAACACCATACACTTCTCCCGAGTGGCTGTTGGCAATTTACATCCCGCCCATCAGCATAACAAGGCTTCCAGTTCTCCATGGCCTGTCCTGCCTTTCTGGATTTTACACTTTTTTCAGATGGCCCTTTTGACCGGGGGGAAGTGAGACTTCATTGTAGTGCAGATTTCCTTTGCAAGCTTGCTTGGTTGGCCAAAAAGGGCGTATGCGTTTTTTCCTGAATATATTCAGGAAAAAACGCATACGCCCTTTTTGGCCAAGTGCATCATTGTGGACGTTCTGCCTCTTTTCCTATGCTTTAAATGCAATTCCAGTCTACCTCCTGAAATCGGTTTCCTGCAATTCTGCCCCGCTTTCAAGTCCTCTTGGCAGCCTTACTTCAGTATATTTTTGGACGATAGCTGTCATTTATAACTCTGCAGGTTTGTGAATTACAGTGCCCCTGAGCTCCTTTCTTCAACTCGCTTTCTCGTGAGCTGGCCGCAACCCCGCAGGATGGCTTCAGGCCCTAATCTGGTTCCGGCACGGCACGCTGAGCCTTTGGTTAATTCCTCTTCCTGGTGGGAAATGAGAGTTAAATTTGCCCGTCCAGACACCTCCAGCTAGTCTCTCATTGGTTCTCCCTATTCCTGTTCATCTTCCGCAGAAATTGCAAACTGGGCCAAACAGGAGGTTAAAGGCACTGACTCTCCAAGTCGGGAGAGTGTTAGTAAAGCGTCTGGAATGTTGCACCCGAGTACCAGGGGACGAAAACTGAGACATATTGGAACACGTCTCCCGATCACACGGTTGATCATACTCTGGGTTCCACATGCATGTTTTAGCTGAAGGAAGAATACCTTAAACCTGGAGAGTTGAGACCCGTGGAATGGGTACCATGCAATATGACTTCAAAGGGTCTTCATTTGCTCACCGAACCTCTCCAATCCTATCACTGCTGCGTTTATGCCCCTGTACACACACTTGATTCTCTTTCAGAGACATAGCAATCCATAGGTTTTAAGATACTTCCTAGTCAGGTACACTCTTAGGCATTTAATATGGGGTGTTGAGTCCATTTCGTTGAGCAAGGAGTAGCTCTTGTCTATTCCATATTTGGCTTAAGGAACTTTATCTGTGCTCATTTCAATCTCTGGATTTATGCAGCACCCCAACTCACCTTTCCCCTTAAGCAAGCATAAGTTGGGTTTCTAAATTTGAGACCCTGTTCTGTTTTGTAATTCAGTTCCTGTGTAGCCAAGGTTACATTCCGTGTATTAGTGATATCTTATGATGTTTCTTTTCCTGTGTGACTTATTTCAGTTAGAATCATCATACCTGAATCCACTCATTATGCTGCTACGGGCCTGATGACATAGATTTCATTGCTGAGTGATACTGCATTGTACGTAAGTACCACAACTTCTTTATCCATTTTTCACTTTCTGCGATACTGAACTTGTACCGTAAACCAGGTTCTTGTAAACAGAGCCGTCCCAACCTTTGGGGTGGCTGTGTCTTTTGATTTTAATTTCCCTAAGCTATAGGACCATAAGTGGAAGTGCCCTAGGCTCTGTTGCTTTGTTTTTTAGATGTTTCAGGAAACACCATACACTTCTCCCGAGTGGCTGTTGGCAATTTACATCCCGCCCATCAGCATAACAAGGCTCCCAGTTCTCCATGGCCTGTCCTGCCTTTCTGGATTTTACACTTTTTTCAGATGGCCCTTTTGACCGGGGGGAAGTGAGACTTCACTGTAGTGCAGATTTCCTTTGCAAGCTTGCTTGGTTGGCCAAAAAGGGCGTATGCGTTTTTTCCTGAATATATTCAGGAAAAAACGCATACGCCCTTTTTGGCCAAGTGCATCATTGTGGACGTTCTGCCTCTTTTCCTATGCTTTAAATGCAATTCCAGTCTACCTCCTGAAATTGGTTTCCTGCAATTCTGCCCCGCTTTCAAGTCCTCTTGGCAGCCTTACTTCAGTATATTTTTGGACGATAGCTGTCATTTATAACTCTGCAGGTTTGTGAATTACAGTGCCCCTGAGCTCCTTTCTTTAAGTCGCTTTCTCGTGAGCTGGCCGCAACCCCGCAGGATGGCTTCAGGCCCTAATCTGGTTCCGGCACGGCACGCTGAGCCTTTGGTTAATTCCTCTTCCTGGTGGGAAATGAGAGTTAAATTTGCCCGTCCAGACACCTCCAGCTAGTCTCTCATTGGTTCTCCCTATTCCTGTTCATCTTCCGCAGAAATTGCAAACTGGGCCAAACAGGAGGTTAAAGGCACTGACTCTCCAAGTCGGGAGAGTGTTAGTAAAGCGTCTGGAATGTTGCACCCGAGTACCAGGGGACGAAAACTGAGACATATTGGAACACGTCTCCCGATCACACGGTTGATCATACTCTGGGTTCCACATGCATGTTTTAGCTGAAGGAAGAATACCTTAAACCTGGAGAGTTGAGACCCGTGGAATGGGTACCATGCAATATGACTTCAAAGGGTCTTCATTTGCTCACCGAACCTCTCCAATCCTATCACTGCTGCGTTTATGCCCCTGTACACACACTTGATTCTCTTTCAGAGACATAGCAATCCATAGGTTTTAAGATACTTCCTAGTCAGGTACACTCTTAGGCATTTAATATGGGGTGTTGAGTCCATTTCGTTGAGCAAGGAGTAGCTCTTGTCTATTCCATATTTGGCTTAAGGAACTTTATCTGTGCTCATTTCAATCTCTGGATTTATGCAGCACCCCAACTCACCTTTCCCCTTAAGCAAGCATAAGTTGGTTTTCTAAATTTGAGACCCTGTTCTGTTTTGTAATTCAGTTCCTGTGTAGCCAAGGTTACATTCCGTGTATTAGTGATATCTTATGATGTTTCTTTTCCTGTGTGACTTATTTCAGTTAGAATCATCATACCTGAATCCACTCATTATGCTGCTACGGGCCTGATGACATAGATTTCATTGCTGAGTGATACTGCATTGTACGTAAGTACCACAACTTCTTTATCCATTTTTCACTTTCTGCGATACTGAACTTGTACCGTAAACCAGGTTCTTGTAAACAGAGCCGTCCCAACCTTTGGGGTGGCTGTGTCTTTTGATTTTAATTTCCCTAAGCTATAGGACCATAAGTGGAAGTGCCCTAGGCTCTGTTGCTTTGTTTTTTAGATGTTTCAGGAAACACCATACACTTCTCCCGAGTGGCTGTTGGCAATTTACATCCCGCCCATCAGCATAACAAGGCTCCCAGTTCTCCATGGCCTGTCCTGCCTTTCTGGATTTTACACTTTTTCCAGATGGCCCTTTTGACCGGGGGGAAGTGAGACTTCACTGTAGTGCAGATTTCCTTTGCAAGCTTGCTTGGTTGGCCAAAAAGGGCGTATGCGTTTTTTCCTGAATATATTCAGGAAAAAACGCATACGCCCTTTTTGGCCAAGTGCATCATTGTGGACGTTCTGCCTCTTTTCCTATGCTTTAAATGCAATTCCAGTCTACCTCCTGAAATCGGTTTCCTGCAATTCTGCCCCGCTTTCAAGTCCTCTTGGCAGCCTTACTTCAGTATATTTTTGGACGATAGCTGTCATTTATAACTCTGCAGGTTTGTGAATTACAGTGCCCCTGAGCTCCTTTCTTCAACTCGCTTTCTCGTGAGCTGGCCGCAACACCGCAGGATGGCTTCAGGCCCTAATCTGGTTCCGGCACGGCACGCTGAGCCTTTGGTTAATTCCTCTTCCTGGTGGGAAATGAGAGTTAAATTTGCCCGTCCAGACACCTCCAGCTAGTCTCTCATTTGTTCTCCCTATCCCTGTTCATCTTCCGCAGAAATTGCAAACTGGGCCAAACAGGAGGTTAAAGGCACTGACTCTCCAAGTCGGGAGAGTGTTAGTAAAGCGTCTGGAATGTTGCACCCGAGTACCAGGGGACGAAAACTGAGACATATTGGAACACGTCTCCCGATCACACGGTTGATCATACTCTGGGTTCCACATGCATGTTTTAGCTGAAGGAAGAATACCTTAAACCTGGAGAGTTGAGACCCGTGGAATGGGTACCATGCAATATGACTTCAAAGGGTCTTCATTTGCTCACCGAACCTCTCCAATCCTATCACTGCTGCGTTTATGCCCCTGTACACACACTTGATTCTCTTTCAGAGACATAGCAATCCATAGGTTTTAAGATACTTCCTAGTCAGGTACACTCTTAGGCATTTAATATGGGGTGTTGAGTCCATTTCGTTGAGCAAGGAGTAGCTCTTGTCTATTCCATATTTGGCTTAAGGAACTTTATCTGTGCTCATTTCAATCTCTGGATTTATGCAGCACCCCAACTCACCTTTCCCCTTAAGCAAGCATAAGTTGGTTTTCTAAATTTGAGACCCTGTTCTGTTTTGTAATTCAGTTCCTGTGTAGCCAAGGTTACATTCCGTGTATTAGTGATATCTTATGATGTTTCTTTTCCTGTGTGACTTATTTCAGTTAGAATCATCATACCTGAATCCACTCATTATGCTGCTACGGGCCTGATGACATAGATTTCATTGCTGAGTGATACTGCATTGTACGTAAGTACCACAACTTCTTTATCCATTTTTCACTTTCTGCGATACTGAACTTGTACCGTAAACCAGGTTCTTGTAAACAGAGCCGTCCCAACCTTTGGGGTGGCTGTGTCTTTTGATTTTAATTTCCCTAAGCTATAGGACCATAAGTGGAAGTGCCCTAGGCTCTGTTGCTTTGTTTTTTAGATGTTTCAGGAAACACCATACACTTCTCCCGAGTGGCTGTTGGCAATTTACATCCCGCCCATCAGCATAACAAGGCTCCCAGTTCTCCATGGCCTGTCCTGCCTTTCTGGATTTTACACTTTTTCCAGATGGCCCTTTTGACCGGGGGGAAGTGAGACTTCACTGTAGTGCAGATTTCCTTTGCAAGCTTGCTTGGTTGGCCAAAAAGGGCGTATGCGTTTTTTCCTGAATATATTCAGGAAAAAACGCATACGCCCTTTTTGGCCAAGTGCATCATTGTGGACGTTCTGCCTCTTTTCCTATGCTTTCAATGCAATTCCAGTCTACCTCCTGAAATCGGTTTCCTGCAATTCTGCCCCGCTTTCAAGTCCTCTTGGCAGCCTTACTTCAGTATATTTTTGGACGATAGCTGTCATTTATAACTCTGCAGGTTTGTGAATTACAGTGCCCCTGAGCTCCTTTCTTCAACTCGCTTTCTCGTGAGCTGGCCGCAACACCGCAGGATGGCTTCAGGCCCTAATCTGGTTCCGGCACGGCACGCTGAGCCTTTGGTTAATTCCTCTTCCTGGTGGGAAATGAGAGTTAAATTTGCCCGTCCAGACACCTCCAGCTAGTCTCTCATTGGTTCTCCCTATCCCTGTTCATCTTCCGCAGAAATTGCAAACTGGGCCAAACAGGAGGTTAAAGGCACTGACTCTCCAAGTCGGGAGAGTGTTAGTAAAGCGTCTGGAATGTTGCACCCGAGTACCAGGGGACGAAAACTGAGACATATTGGAACACGTCTCCCGATCACACAGTTGATCATACTCTGGGTTCCACATGCATGTTTTAGCTGAAGGAAGAATACCTTAAACCTGGAGAGTTGAGACCCGTGGTATGGGTACCATGCAATATGACTTCAAAGGGTCTTCATTTGCTCACCGAACCTCTCCAATCCTATCACTGCTGCGTTTATGCCCCTGTACACACACTTGATTCTCTTTCAGAGACATAGCAATCCATAGGTTTTAAGATACTTCCTAGTCAGGTACACTCTTAGGCATTTAATATGGGGTGTTGAGTCCATTTCGTTGAGCAAGGAGTAGCTCTTGTCTATTCCATATTTGGCTTAAGGAACTTTATCTGTGCTCATTTCAATCTCTGGTTTTATGCAGCACCCCAACTCACCTTTCCCCTTAAGCAAGAATAAGTTAGTTTTCTAAATTAGAGACCCTGTTCTGTTTTGTAATTCAGTTCCTGTGTAGCCAAGTTTACATTCCGTGTATTAGTGATATCTTATGATGTTTCTTTTCCTGTGTGACTTATTTCAGTTAGAATCATCGTACCTGAATCCACTCATTATGCTGCTACGGGCCTGATGACATAGATTTCTTTGCTGAGTGATACTGCATTGTACGTAAGTACCACAACTTCTTTATCCATTTTTCACTTTCTGCGATATTGAACTTGTACCGTAAACCAGGTTCTTGTAAACAGAGCCGTCCCAACCTTTGGGGTGGCTGTGTCTTTTGATTTTAATTTCCCTAAGCTATAGGACCATAAGTGGAAGTGCCCTAGGCTCTGTTGCTTTGTTTTTTAGATGTTTCAGGAAACACCATACACTTATCCCGAGTGGCTGTTCGCAATTTACATCCCGCCCATCAGCATAACAAGGCTCCCAGTTCTCCATGGCCTGTCCTGCCTTTCTGGATTTTACACTTTTTTCAGATGGCCCTTTTGACCGGGGGGAAGTGAGACTTCATTGTAGTGCAGATTTCCTTTGCAAGCTTGCTTGGTTGGCCAAAAAGGGCGTATGCGTTTTATCCTGAATATATTCAGGAAAAAACGGATACGCCCTTTTTGGCCAAGTGCATCATTGTGGACGTTCTGCCTCTTTTCCTATGCTTTAAATGCAATTCCAGTCTACCTCCTGAAATCGGTTTCCTGCAATTCTGCCCCGCTTTCAAGTCCTCTTGGCAGCCTTACTTCAGTATATTTTTGGACGATAGCTGTCATTTATAACTCTGCAGGTTTGTGAATTACAGTGCCCCTGAGCTCCTTTCTTCAACTCGCTTTCTCGTGAGCTGGCCGCAACCCCGCAGGATGGCTTCAGGCCCTAATCTGGTTCCGGCACGGCACGCTGAGCCTTTGGTTAATTCCTCTTCCTGGTGGGAAATGAGAGTTAAATTTGCCCGTCCACACACCTCCAGCTAGTCTCTCATTGGTTCTCCCTATCCCTGTTCATCTTCCGCAGAATTTGCAAACTGGGCCAAACAGGAGGTTAAAGGCACTGACTCTCCAAGTCGGGAGAGTGTTAGTAAAGCGTCTGGAATGTTGCACCCGAGTACCAGGGGACGAAAACTGAGACATATTGGAACACGTCTCCCGATCACACGGTTGATCATACTCTGGGTTCCACATGCATGTTTTAGCTGAAGGAAGAATACCTTAAACCTGGAGAGTTGAGACCCGTGGAATGGGTACCATGCAATATGACTTCAAAGGGTCTTCATTTGCTCACCGAACCTCTCCAATCCTATCACTGCTGCGTTTATGCCCCTGTACACACACTTGATTCTCTTTCAGAGACATAGCAATCCATAGGTTTTAAGATACTTCCTAGTCAGGTACACTCTTAGGCATTTAATATGGGGTGTTGAGTCCATTTCGTTGAGCAAGGAGTAGCTCTTGTCTATTCCATATTTGGCTTAAGGAACTTTATCTGTGCTCATTTCCATCTCTGGTTTTATGCAGCACCCCAACTCACCTTTCCCCTTAAGCAAGCATAAGTTGGGTTTCTAAATTTGAGACCCTGTTCTGTTTTGTAATTCAGTTCCTGTGTAGCCAAGGTTACATTCCGTGTATTAGTGATATCTTATGATGTTTCTTTTCCTGTGTGACTTATTTCAGTTAGAATCATCGTACCTGAATCCACTCATTATGCTGCTACGGGCCTGATGACATAGATTTCATTGCTGAGTGATACTGCATTGTACGTAAGTACCACAACTTCTTTATCCATTTTTCACTTTCTGCGATAGTGAACTTGTACCGTAAACCAGGTTCTTGTAAACAGAGCCGTCCCAACCTTTTGGGTGGCTCTGTCTTTTTGATTTTAATTTCCCTAAGCTATAGGACCATAAGTGGAAGTGCCCTAGGCTCTGTTGCTTTGTTTTTTAGATGTTTCAGGAAACACCATACACTTCTCCCGAGTGGCTGTTGGCAATTTACATCCCGCCCATCAGCATAACAAGGCTCCCAGTTCTCCATGGCCTGTCCTGCCTTTCTGGATTTTACACTTTTTTCAGATGGCCCTTTTGACCGGGGGGAAGTGAGACTTCACTGTAGTGCAGATTTCCTTTGCAAGCTTGCTTGGTTGGCCAAAAAGGGCGTATGCGTTTTTTCCTGAATATATTCAGGAAAAAACGCATACGCCCTTTTTGGCCAAGTGCATCATTGTGGACGTTCTGCCTCTTTTCCTATGCTTTAAATGCAATTCCAGTCTACCTCCTGAAATTGGTTTCCTGCAATTCTGCCCCGCTTTCAAGTCCTCTTGGCAGCCTTACTTCAGTATATTTTTGGACGATAGCTGTCATTTATAACTCTGCAGGTTTGTGAATTACAGTGCCCCTGAGCTCCTTTCTTTAAGTCGCTTTCTCGTGAGCTGGCCGCAACCCCGCAGGATGGCTTCAGGCCCTAATCTGGTTCCGGCACGGCACGCTGAGCCTTTGGTTAATTCCTCTTCCTGGTGGGAAATGAGAGTTAAATTTGCCCGTCCAGACACCTCCAGCTAGTCTCTCATTGGTTCTCCCTATTCCTGTTCATCTTCCGCAGAAATTGCAAACTGGGCCAAACAGGAGGTTAAAGGCACTGACTCTCCAAGTCGGGAGAGTGTTAGTAAAGCGTCTGGAATGTTGCACCCGAGTACCAGGGGACGAAAACTGAGACATATTGGAACACGTCTCCCGATCACACGGTTGATCATACTCTGGGTTCCACATGCATGTTTTAGCTGAAGGAAGAATACCTTAAACCTGGAGAGTTGAGACCCGTGGAATGGGTACCATGCAATATGACTTCAAAGGGTCTTCATTTGCTCACCGAACCTCTCCAATCCTATCACTGCTGCGTTTATGCCCCTGTACACACACTTGATTCTCTTTCAGAGACATAGCAATCCATAGGTTTTAAGATACTTCCTAGTCAGGTACACTCTTAGGCATTTAATATGGGGTGTTGAGTCCATTTCGTTGAGCAAGGAGTAGCTCTTGTCTATTCCATATTTGGCTTAAGGAACTTTATCTGTGCTCATTTCAATCTCTGGATTTATGCAGCACCCCAACTCACCTTTCCCCTTAAGCAAGCATAAGTTGGTTTTCTAAATTTGAGACCCTGTTCTGTTTTGTAATTCAGTTCCTGTGTAGCCAAGGTTACATTCCGTGTATTAGTGATATCTTATGATGTTTCTTTTCCTGTGTGACTTATTTCAGTTAGAATCATCATACCTGAATCCACTCATTATGCTGCTACGGGCCTGATGACATAGATTTCATTGCTGAGTGATACTGCATTGTACGTAAGTACCACAACTTCTTTATCCATTTTTCACTTTCTGCGATACTGAACTTGTACCGTAAACCAGGTTCTTGTAAACAGAGCCGTCCCAACCTTTGGGGTGGCTGTGTCTTTTGATTTTAATTTCCCTAAGCTATAGGACCATAAGTGGAAGTGCCCTAGGCTCTGTTGCTTTGTTTTTTAGATGTTTCAGGAAACACCATACACTTCTCCCGAGTGGCTGTTGGCAATTTACATCCCGCCCATCAGCATAACAAGGCTCCCAGTTCTCCATGGCCTGTCCTGCCTTTCTGGATTTTACACTTTTTTCAGATGGCCCTTTTGACCGGGGGGAAGTGAGACTTCACTGTAGTGCAGATTTCCTTTGCAAGCTTGCTTGGTTGGCCAAAAAGGGCGTATGCGTTTTTTCCTGAATATATTCAGGAAAAAACGCATACGCCCTTTTTGGCCAAGTGCATCATTGTGGACGTTCTGCCTCTTTTCCTATGCTTTAAATGCAATTCCAGTCTACCTCCTGAAATCGGTTTCCTGCAATTCTGCCCCGCTTTCAAGTCCTCTTGGCAGCCTTACTTCAGTATATTTTTGGACGATAGCTGTCATTTATAACTCTGCAGGTTTGTGAATTACAGTGCCCCTGAGCTCCTTTCTTCAACTCGCTTTCTCGTGAGCTGGCCGCAACACCGCAGGATGGCTTCAGGCCCTAATCTGGTTCCGGCACGGCACGCTGAGCCTTTGGTTAATTCCTCTTCCTGGTGGGAAATGAGAGTTAAATTTGCCCGTCCAGACACCTCCAGCTAGTCTCTCATTGGTTCTCCCTATCCCTGTTCATCTTCCGCAGAAATTGCAAACTGGGCCAAACAGGAGGTTAAAGGCACTGACTCTCCAAGTCGGGAGAGTGTTAGTAAAGCGTCTGGAATGTTGCACCCGAGTACCAGGGGACGAAAACTGAGACATATTGGAACACGTCTCCCGATCACACAGTTGATCATACTCTGGGTTCCACATGCATGTTTTAGCTGAAGGAAGAATACCTTAAACCTGGAGAGTTGAGACCCGTGGAATGGGTACCATGCAATATGACTTCAAAGGGTCTTCATTTGCTCACCGAACCTCTCCAATCCTATCACTGCTGCGTTTATGCCCCTGTACACACACTTGATTCTCTTTCAGAGACATAGCAATCCATAGGTTTTAAGATACTTCCTAGTCAGGTACACTCTTAGGCATTTAATATGGGGTGTTGAGTCCATTTCGTTGAGCAAGGAGTAGCTCTTGTCTATTCCATATTTGGCTTAAGGAACTTTATCTGTGCTCATTTCAATCTCTGGTTTTATGCAGCACCCCAACTCACCTTTCCCCTTAAGCAAGCATAAGTTGGTTTTCTAGATTAGAGACCCTGTTCTGTTTTGTAATTCAGTTCCTGTGTAGCCAAGTTTACATTCCGTGTATTAGTGATATCTTATGATGTTTCTTTTCCTGTGTGACTTATTTCAGTTAGAATCATCGTACCTGAATCCACTCATTATGCTGCTACGGGCCTGATGACATAGATTTCATTGCTGAGTGATACTGCATTGTACGTAAGTACCACAACTTCTTTATCCATTTTTCACTTTCTGCGATATTGAACTTGTACCGTAAACCAGGTTCTTGTAAACAGAGCCGTCCCAACCTTTGGGGTGGCTGTGTCTTTTGATTTTAATTTCCCTAAGCTATAGGACCATAAGTGGAAGTGCCCTAGGCTCTGTTGCTTTGTTTTTTAGATGTTTCAGGAAACACCATACACTTATCCCGAGTGGCTGTTCGCAATTTACATCCCGCCCATCAGCATAACAAGGCTCCCAGTTCTCCATGGCCTGTCCTGCCTTTCTGGATTTTACACTTTTTTCAGATGGCCCTTTTGACCGGGGGGAAGTGAGACTTCATTGTAGTGCAGATTTCCTTTGCAAGCTTGCTTGGTTGGCCAAAAAGGGCGTATGCGTTTTATCCTGAATATATTCAGGAAAAAACGGATACGCCCTTTTTGGCCAAGTGCATCATTGTGGACGTTCTGCCTCTTTTCCTATGCTTTAAATGCAATTCCAGTCTACCTCCTGAAATCGGTTTCCTGCAATTCTGCCCCGCTTTCAAGTCCTCTTGGCAGCCTTACTTCAGTATATTTTTGGACGATAGCTGTCATTTATAACTCTGCAGGTTTGTGAATTACAGTGCCCCTGAGCTCCTTTCTTCAACTCGCTTTCTCGTGAGCTGGCCGCAACCCCGCAGGATGGCTTCAGGCCCTAATCTGGTTCCGGCACGGCACGCTGAGCCTTTGGTTAATTCCTCTTCCTGGTGGGAAATGAGAGTTAAATTTGCCCGTCCACACACCTCCAGCTAGTCTCTCATTGGTTCTCCCTATCCCTGTTCATCTTCCGCAGAATTTGCAAACTGGGCCAAACAGGAGGTTAAAGGCACTGACTCTCCAAGTCGGGAGAGTGTTAGTAAAGCGTCTGGAATGTTGCACCCGAGTACCAGGGGACGAAAACTGAGACATATTGGAACACGTCTCCCGATCACACGGTTGATCATACTCTGGGTTCCACATGCATGTTTTAGCTGAAGGAAGAATCCCTTAAACCTGGAGAGTTGAGACCCGTGGAATGGGTACCATGCAATATGACTTCAAAGGGTCTTCATTTGCTCACCGAACCTCTCCAATCCTATCACTGCTGCGTTTATGCCCCTGTACACACACTTGATTCTCTTTCAGAGACATAGCAATCCATAGGTTTTAAGATACTTCCTAGTCAGGTACACTCTTAGGCATTTAATATGGGGTGTTGAGTCCATTTCGTTGAGCAAGGAGTAGCTCTTGTCTATTCCATATTTGGCTTAAGGAACTTTATCTGTGCTCATTTCAATCTCTGGTTTTATGCAGCACCCCAACACACCTTTCCCCTTAAGCAAGCATAAGTTGGTTTTCTAAATTTGAGACCCTGTTCTGTTTTGTAATTCAGTTCCTGTGTAGCCAAGGTTACATTCCGTGTATTAGTGATATCTTATGATGTTTCTTTTCCTGTGTGACTTATTTCAGTTAGAATCATCATACCTGAATCCACTCATTATGCTGCTACGGGCCTGATGACATAGATTTCATTGCTGAGTGATACTGCATTGTACGTAAGTACCACAACTTCTTTATCCATTTTTCACTTTCTGCGATATTGAACTTGTACCGTAAACCAGGTTCTTGTAAACAGAGCCATCCCAACCGTTGGGGTGGCTGTGTCTTTTGATTTTAATTTCCCTAAGCTATAGGACCATAAGTGGAAGTGCCCTAGGCTCTGTTGCTTTGTTTTTTAGATGTTTCAGGAAACACCATACACTTCTCCCGAGTGGCTGTTGGCAATTTACATCCCGCCCATCAGCATAACAAGGCTCCCAGTTCTCCATGGCCTGTCCTGCCTTTCTGGATTTTACACTTTTTTCAGATGGCCCTTTTGACCGGGGGTAAGTGAGACTTCATTGTAGTGCAGATTTCCTTTGCAACCTTGCTTGGTTGGCCAAAAAGGGCATATGCGTTTTTTCCTGAATATATTCAGGAAAAAACGCATACGCCCTTTTTGGTCAAGTGCATCATTGTGGACGTTCTGCCTCTTTTCCTATGCTTTAAATGCAATTCCAGTCTACCTCCTGAAATCGGTTTCCTGCAATTCTGCCCCGCTTTCAAGTCCTCTTGGCAACCTTACTTCAGTATATTTTTGGACGATAGCTGTCATTTATAACTCTGCAGGTTTGTGAATTACAGTGCCCCTGAGCTCCTTTCTTCAACTCGCTCTCTCGTGAGCTGGCCGCAACACTGCAGGATGGCTTCAGGCCCTAATCTGGTTCCGGCACGGCACGCTGAGCCTTTGGTTAATTCCTCTTCCTGGTGGGAAATGAGAGTTAAATTTGCCCGTCCAGACACCTCCAGCTAGTCTCTCATTGGTTCTCCCTATTCCTGTTCATCTTCCGCAGAAATTGCAAACTGGGCCAAACAGGAGGTTAAAGGCACTGACTCTCCAAGTCGGGAGAGTGTTAGTAAAGCGTCTGGAATGTTGCACCCGAGTACCAGGGGACGAAAACTGAGACATATTGGAACACGTCTCCCGATCACACGGTTGATCATACTCTGGGTTCCACATGCATGTTTTAGCTGAAGGAAGAATCCCTTAAACCTGGAGAGTTGAGACCCGTGGAATGGGTACCATGCAATATGACTTCAAAGGGTCTTCATTTGCTCACCGAACCTCTCCAATCCTATCACTGCTGCGTTTATGCCCCTGTACACACACTTGATTCTCTTTCAGAGACATAGCAATCCATAGGTTTTAAGATACTTCCTAGTCAGGTACACTCTTAGGCATTTAATATGGGGTGTTGAGTCCATTTCGTTGAGCAAGGAGTAGCTCTTGTCTATTCCATATTTGGCTTAAGGAACTTTATCTGTGCTCATTTCAATCTCTGGTTTTATGCAGCACCCCAACTCACCTTTCCCCTTAAGCAAGCATAAGTTGGTTTTCTAAATTTGAGACCCTGTTCTGTTTTGTAATTCAGTTCCTGTGTAGCCAAGGTTACATTCCGTGTATTAGTGATATCTTATGATGTTTCTTTTCCTGTGTGACTTATTTCAGTTAGAATCATCATACCTGAATCCACTCATTATGCTGCTACGGGCCTGATGACATAGATTTCATTGCTGAGTGATACTGCATTGTACGTAAGTACCACAACTTCTTTATCCATTTTTCACTTTCTGCGATATTGAACTTGTACCGTAAGCCAGGTTCTTGTAAACAGAGCCGTCCCAACCTTTGGGGTGGCTGTGTCTTTTGATTTTAATTTCCCTAAGCTATAGGACCATAAGTGGAAGTGCCCTAGGCTCTGTTGCTTTGTTTTTTAGATGTTTCAGGAAACACCATACACTTCTCCCGAGTGGCTGTTGGCAATTTACATCCCGCCCATCAGCATAACAAGGCTCCCAGTTCTCCATGGCCTGTCCTGCCTTTCTGGATTTTACACTTTTTTCAGATGGCCCTTTTGACCGGGGGGAAGTGAGACTTCATTGTAGTGCAGATTTCCTTTGCAAGCTTGCTTGGTTGGCCAAAAAGGGCGTATGCGTTTTTTCCTGAATATATTCAGGAAAAAACGCATACGCCCTTTTTGGCCAAGTGCATCATTGTGGACGTTCTGCCTCTTTTCCTATGCTTTAAATGCAATTCCAGTCTACCTCCTGAAATCGGTTTCCTGCAATTCTGCCCCGCTTTCAAGTCCTCTTGGCAGCCTTACTTCAGTATATTTTTGGACGATAGCTGTCATTTATAACTCTGCAGGTTTGTGAATTACAGTGCCCCTGAGCTCCTTTCTTCAACTCGCTTTCTCGTGAGCTGGCCGCAACACCGCAGGATGGCTTCAGGCCCTAATCTGGTTCCGGCACGGCACGCTGAGCCTTTGGTTAATTCCTCTTCCTGGTGGGAAATGAGAGTTAAATTTGCCCGTCCAGACACCTCCAGCTAGTCTCTCATTGGTTCTCCCTATTCCTGTTCATCTTCCGCAGAAATTGCAAACTGGGCCAAACAGGAGGTTAAAGGCACTGACTCTCCAAGTCGGGAGAGTGTTAATAAAGCGTCTGGAATGTTGCACCCGAGTACCAGGGGACGAAAACTGAGACATATTGGAACACGTCTCCCGATCACACGGTTGATCATACTCTGGGTTCCACATGCATGTTTTAGCTGAAGGAAGAATACCTTAAACCTGGAGAGTTGAGACCCGTGGAATGGGTACCATGCAATATGACTTCAAAGGGTCTTCATTTGCTCACCGAACCTCTCCAGTCCTATCACTGCTGCGTTTATGCCCCTGCACACACGCTTGATTCTCTTTCGGAGACATAGCAATCCATAGGTTTTAAGATACTTCCTAGTCAGGTACACTCTTAGGCGTTTAATATGGGGTGTTGAGTCCATTTCGTTGAGCAAGGAGTAGCTCTTGTCTATTCCATATTTGGCTTAAGGAACTTTATCTGTGCTCATTTCAATCTCTGGTTTTATGCAGCACCCCAACTCACCTTTCCCCTTAAGCAAGCATAAGTTGGGTTTCTAAATTTGAGACCCTGTTCTGTTTTGGAATTCAGTTCCTGTGTAGCCAAGTTTACATTCCGTGTATTAGTGATATCTTATGATGTTTCTTTTTCTGTGTGACTTATTTCAGTTAGAATCATCATACCTGAATCCACTCATTATGCTGCTACGGGCCTGATGACATAGATTTCATTGCTGAGTGATACTGCATTGTACGTAAGTACCACAACTTCTTTATCCATTTTTCACTTTCTGCGATATTGACCTTGTACCGTAAACCAGGTTCTTGTAAACAGAGCCGTCCCAACCTTTGGGGTGGCTGTGTCTTTTTGATTTTAATTTCCCTAAGCTATAGGACCATAAGTGGAAGTGCCCTAGGCTCTGTTGCTTTGTTTTTTAGATGTTTCAGGAAACACCATACACTTCTCCCGAGTGGCTGTTGGCAATTTACATCCCGCCCATCAGCATAACAAGGCTCCCAGTTCTCCATGGCCTGTCCTGCCTTTCTGGATTTTACACTTTTTTCAGATGGCCCTTTTGACCGGGGGGAAGTGAGACTTCATTGTAGTGCAGATTTCCTTTGCAAGCTTGCTTGGTTGGCCAAAAAGGGCGTATGCGTTTTTTCCTGAATATATTCAGGAAAAAACGCATACGCCCTTTTTGGCCAAGTGCATCATTGTGGACGTTCTGCCTCTTTTCCTATGCTTTAAATGCAATTCCAGTCTACCTCCTGAAATCGGTTTCCTGCAATTCTGCCCCGCTTTCAAGTCCTCTTGGCAGCCTTACTTCAGTATATTTTTGGACGATAGCTGTCATTTATAACTCTGCAGGTTTGTGAATTACAGTGCCCCTGAGCTCCTTTCTTCAACTCGCTTTCTCGTGAGCTGGCCGCAACACCGCAGGATGGCTTCAGGCCCTAATCTGGTTCCGGCACGGCACGCTGAGCCTTTGGTTAATTCCTCTTCCTGGTGGGAAATGAGAGTTAAATTTGCCCGTCCAGACACCTCCAGCTAGTCTCTCATTGGTTCTCCCTATCCCTGTTCATCTTCCGCAGAAATTGCAAACTGGGCCAAACAGGAGGTTAAAGGCACTGACTCTCCAAGTCGGGAGAGTGTTAGTAAAGCGTCTGGAATGTTGCACCCGAGTACCAGGGGACGAAAACTGAGACATATTGGAACACGTCTCCCGATCACACAGTTGATCATACTCTGGGTTCCACATGCATGTTTTAGCTGAAGGAAGAATACCTTAAACCTGGAGAGTTGAGACCCGTGGAATGGGTACCATGCAATATGACTTCAAAGGGTCTTCATTTGCTCACCGAACCTCTCCAATCCTATCACTGCTGCGTTTATGCCCCTGTACACACACTTGATTCTCTTTCAGAGACATAGCAATCCATAGGTTTTAAGATACTTCCTAGTCAGGTACACTCTTAGGCATTTAATATGGGGTGTTGAGTCCATTTCGTTGAGCAAGGAGTAGCTCTTGTCTATTCCATATTTGGCTTAAGGAACTTTATCTGTGCTCATTTCAATCTCTGGTTTTATGCAGCACCCCAACTCACCTTTCCCCTTAAGCAAGCATAAGTTGGTTTTCTAGATTAGAGACCCTGTTCTGTTTTGTAATTCAGTTCCTGTGTAGCCAAGTTTACATTCCGTGTATTAGTGATATCTTATGATGTTTCTTTTCCTGTGTGACTTATTTCAGTTAGAATCATCGTACCTGAATCCACTCATTATGCTGCTACGGGCCTGATGACATAGATTTCATTGCTGAGTGATACTGCATTGTACGTAAGTACCACAACTTCTTTATCCATTTTTCACTTTCTGCGATATTGAACTTGTACCGTAAACCAGGTTCTTGTAAACAGAGCCGTCCCAACCTTTGGGGTGGCTGTGTCTTTTGATTTTAATTTCCCTAAGCTATAGGACCATAAGTGGAAGTGCCCTAGGCTCTGTTGCTTTGTTTTTTAGATGTTTCAGGAAACACCATACACTTATCCCGAGTGGCTGTTCGCAATTTACATCCCGCCCATCAGCATAACAAGGCTCCCAGTTCTCCATGGCCTGTCCTGCCTTTCTGGATTTTACACTTTTTTCAGATGGCCCTTTTGACCGGGGGGAAGTGAGACTTCATTGTAGTGCAGATTTCCTTTGCAAGCTTGCTTGGTTGGCCAAAAAGGGCGTATGCGTTTTTTCCTGAATATATTCAGGAAAAAACGGATACGCCCTTTTTGGCCAAGTGCATCATTGTGGACGTTCTGCCTCTTTTCCTATGCTTTAAATGCAATTCCAGTCTACCTCCTGAAATCGGTTTCCTGCAATTCTGCCCCGCTTTCAAGTCCTCTTGGCAGCCTTACTTCAGTATATTTTTGGACGATAGCTGTCATTTATAACTCTGCAGGTTTGTGAATTACAGTGCCCCTGAGCTCCTTTCTTCAACTCGCTTTCTCGTGAGCTGGCCGCAACCCCGCAGGATGGCTTCAGGCCCTAATCTGGTTCCGGCACGGCACGCTGAGCCTTTGGTTAATTCCTCTTCCTGGTGGGAAATGAGAGTTAAATTTGCCCGTCCACACACCTCCAGCTAGTCTCTCATTGGTTCTCCCTATCCCTGTTCATCTTCCGCAGAATTTGCAAACTGGGCCAAACAGGAGGTTAAAGGCACTGACTCTCCAAGTCGGGAGAGTGTTAGTAAAGCGTCTGGAATGTTGCACCCGAGTACCAGGGGACGAAAACTGAGACATATTGGAACACGTCTCCCGATCACACGGTTGATCATACTCTGGGTTCCACATGCATGTTTTAGCTGAAGGAAGAATCCCTTAAACCTGGAGAGTTGAGACCCGTGGAATGGGTACCATGCAATATGACTTCAAAGGGTCTTCATTTGCTCACCGAACCTCTCCAATCCTATCACTGCTGCGTTTATGCCCCTGTACACACACTTGATTCTCTTTCAGAGACATAGCAATCCATAGGTTTTAAGATACTTCCTAGTCAGGTACACTCTTAGGCATTTAATATGGGGTGTTGAGTCCATTTCGTTGAGCAAGGAGTAGCTCTTGTCTATTCCATATTTGGCTTAAGGAACTTTATCTGTGCTCATTTCAATCTCTGGTTTTATGCAGCACCCCAACACACCTTTCCCCTTAAGCAAGCATAAGTTGGTTTTCTAAATTTGAGACCCTGTTCTGTTTTGTAATTCAGTTCCTGTGTAGCCAAGGTTACATTCCGTGTATTAGTGATATCTTATGATGTTTCTTTTCCTGTGTGACTTATTTCAGTTAGAATCATCATACCTGAATCCACTCATTATGCTGCTACGGGCCTGATGACATAGATTTCATTGCTGAGTGATACTGCATTGTACGTAAGTACCACAACTTCTTTATCCATTTTTCACTTTCTGCGATATTGAACTTGTACCGTAAACCAGGTTCTTGTAAACAGAGCCATCCCAACCGTTGGGGTGGCTGTGTCTTTTGATTTTAATTTCCCTAAGCTATAGGACCATAAGTGGAAGTGCCCTAGGCTCTGTTGCTTTGTTTTTTAGATGTTTCAGGAAACACCATACACTTCTCCCGAGTGGCTGTTGGCAATTTACATCCCGCCCATCAGCATAACAAGGCTCCCAGTTCTCCATGGCCTGTCCTGCCTTTCTGGATTTTACACTTTTTTCAGATGGCCCTTTTGACCGGGGGTAAGTGAGACTTCATTGTAGTGCAGATTTCCTTTGCAAGCTTGCTTGGTTGGCCAAAAAGGGCATATGCGTTTTTTCCTGAATATATTCAGGAAAAAACGCATACGCCCTTTTTGGTCAAGTGCATCATTGTGGACGTTCTGCCTCTTTTCCTATGCTTTAAATGCAATTCCAGTCTACCTCCTGAAATCGGTTTCCTGCAATTCTGCCCCGCTTTCAAGTCCTCTTGGCAGCCTTACTTCAGTATATTTTTGGACGATAGCTGTCATTTATAACTCTGCAGTTATGTGAATTACAGTGCCCCTGAGCTCCTTTCTTCAACTCGCTTTCTCGTGAGCTGGCCGCAACACCGCAGGATGGCTTCAGGCCCTAATCTGGTTCCCGCACGGCATGCTGAGCCTTTGGTTAATTCCTCTTCCTGGTGGGAAATGAGAGTTAAATTTGCCCGTCCAGACAGCTCCAGCTAGTCTGTCATTGGTTCTCCCTATTCCTGTTCATCTTCCGCAGAAATTGCAAACTGGGCCAAACAGGAGGTTAAAGGCACTGACTCTCCAAGTCGGGAGAGTGTTAGTAAAGCGTCTGGAATGTTGCACCCGAGTACCAGGGGACGAAAACTGAGACATATTGGAACATGTCTCCCGATCACACGGTTGATCATACTCTGGGTTCCACATGCATGTTTTAGCTGAAGGAAGAATACCTTAAACCTGGAGAGTTGAGACCCGTGGAATGGGTACCATGCAATATGACTTCAAAGGGTCTTCATTTGCTCACCGAACTTCTCCAATCCTATCACTGCTGCGTTTATGCCCCTGTACACACGCTTGATTCTCTTTCGGAGACATAGCAATCCATAGGTTTTAAGATACTTCCTAGTCAGGTACACTCTTAGGCATTTAATATGGGGTGTTGAGTCCATTTCGTTGAGCAAGGGGTAGCTCTTGTCTATTCCATATTTGGCTTAAGGAACTTTATCTGTGCTCATTTCAATCTCTGGTTTTATGCGGCACCCCAACTCACCTTTCCCCTTAAGCAAGCATAAGTTGGTTTTCTAAATTTGAGACCCTGTTCTGTTTTGAAATTCAGTTCCTGTGTAGCCAAGTTTACATTCCGTGTATTAGTGATATCTTATGATGTTTCTTTTTCTGTGTGACTTATTTCAGTTAGAATAATCATCCCTGAATCCACTCATTATGCTGCTACGGGCCTGATGACATAGATTTCCTTGCTGAGTGATACTGCATTGTACGTTATTACCACAACTTCTTTATCCATTTTTCACTTTCTGCGATATTGAACTTGTACCGTAAACCAGGTTCTTGTAAACAGAGCCGTCCCAACCTTTGGGGTGGCTGTGTCTTTTTTATTTTAATTTCCCTAAGCTATAGGACCATAAGTGGAAGTGCCCTAGGCTCTGTTGCTTTGTTTTTTAGATGTTTTGGAAACACCATGCAGTTCTCCCGAGTGGCTGTTGGCAATTTACATCCCGCCCATCAGCATAACAAGGCTCCCAGTTCTCCATGGCCTGTCCTGCCTTTCTGGATTTTACACTTTTTTCAGATGGCCCTTTTGACCGGGGGAAAGTGAGACTTCATTGTAGTGCAGATTTCCTTTGCAAGCTTGCTTGGTTGGCCAAAAAGGGCGTATGCGTTTTTTCCTGAATATATTCAGGAAAAAACGCATACGCCCTTTTTGGCCAAGTGCATCATTGTGGACGTTCTGCCTCTTTTCCTATGCTTTAAATGCAATTCCAGTCTACCTCCTGAAATCGGTTTCCTGCAATTCTGCCCCGCTTTCAAGTCCTCTTGGCAGCCTTACTTCAGTATATTTTTGGACGATAGCTGTCATTTATAACTCTGCAGGTTTGTGAATTACAGTGCCCCTGAGCTCCTTTCTTCAACTCGCTTTCTCGTGAGCTGGCCGCAACCCCGCAGGATGGCTTCAGGCCCTAATCTGGTTCCGGCACGGCACGCTGAGCCTTTGGTTAATTCCTCTTCCTGGTGGGAAATGAGAGTTAAATTTGCCCGTCCAGACACCTCCAGCTAGTCTGTCATTGGTTCTGCCTATTCCTGTTCATCTTCCGCAGAAATTGCAAACTGGGCCAAACAGGAGGTTAAAGGCGCTGACTCTCCAAGTCGGGAGAGTGTTAGTAAAGCGTCTGGAATGTTGCACCCGAGTACCAGGGGACGAAAACTGAGACATATTGGAACACGTCTCCCGATCACACGGGTGATCATACTCTGGGTTCCACATGCATGTTTTAGCTGAAGGAAGAATACCTTAAACCTGGAGAGTTGAGACCCGTGGAATGGGTACCATGCAATATGACTTCAAAGGGTTTTCATTTGCTCACCGAACCTCTCCAATCCTATCACTGCTGCGTTTATGCCCCTGTACACACACTTGATTCTCTTTCAGAGACATAGCAATCCATAGGTTTTAAGATACTTCCTAGTCAGGTACACTCTTAGGCATTTAATATGGGGTGTTGAGTCCATTTCGTTGAGCAAGGAGTAGCTCTTGTCTATTCCATATTTGGCTTAAGGAACTTTATCTGTGCTCATTTCAATCTCTGGTTTTATGCAGCACCCCAACTCACCTTTCCCCTTAAGCAAGCATAAGTTGGGTTTCTAAATTTGAGACCCTGTTCTGTTTTGTAATTCAGTTCCTGTGTAGCCAAGGTTACATTCCGTGTATTAGTGATATCTTATGATGTTTCTTTTCCTGTGTGACTTATTTCAGTTAGAATCATCGTACCTGAATCCACTCATTATGCTGCTACGGGCCTGATGACATAGATTTCATTGCTGAGTGATACTGCATTGTACGTAAGTACCACAACTTCTTTATCCATTTTTCACTTTCTGCGATATTGAACTTGTACCGTAAACCAGGTTCTTGTAAACAGAGCCGCCCCAACCTTTGGGGTGGCTGTGTCTTTTTGATTTTAATTTCCCTAAGCTATAGGACCATAAGTGGAAGTGCCCTAGGCTCTGTTGCTTTGTTTTTTAGATGTTTCAGGAAACACCATACACTTCTCCCGAGTGGCTGTTGGCAATTTACATCCCGCCCATCAGCATAACAAGGCTCCCAGTTCTCCATGGCCTGTCCTGCCTTTCTGGATTTTACACTTTTTTCAGATGGCCCTTTTGACCGGGGGGAAGTGAGACTTCATTGTAGTGCAGATTTCCTTTGCAAGCTTGCTTGGTTGGCCAAAAAGGGCGTATGCGTTTTTTCCTGAATATATTCAGGATAAAACGCATACGCCCTTTTTGGCCAAGTGCATCATTGTGGACGTTCTGCCTCTTTTCCTATGCTTTAAATGCAATTCCAGTCTACCTCCTGAAATCGGTTTCCTGCAATTCTGCCCCGCTTTCAAGTCCTCTTGGCAGCCTTACTTCAGTATATTTTTGGACGATAGCTGTCATTTATAACTCTGCAGGTTTGTGAATTACAGTGCCCCTGAGCTCCTTTCTTCAACTCGCTTTTTTGTGAGCTGGCCGCAACACCACAGGATGGCTTCAGGCCCTAATCTGGTTCCGGCACGGCACGCTGAGCCTTTGGTTAATTCCTCTTCCTGGTGGGAAATGAGAGTTAAATTTGCCCGTCCAGACACCTCCAGCTAGTCTGTCATTGGTTCTGCCTATTCCTGTTCATCTTCCGCAGAAATTGCAAACTGGGCCAAACAGGAGGTTAAAGGCACTGACTCTCCAAGTCGGGAGAGTGTTAGTAAAGCGTCTGGAATGTTGCACCCGAGTACCAGGGGACGAAAACTGAGACATATTGGAACACGTCTCCCGATCACACGGTTGATCATACTCTGGGTTCCACATGCATGTTTTAGCTGAAGGAAGAATACCTTAAACCTGGAGAGTTGAGACCCGTGGAATGGGTACCATGCAATATGACTTCAAAGGGTCTTCATTTGCTCACCGAACCTCTCCAATCCTATCACTGCTGCGTTTATGCCCCTGTACACTCGCTTGATTCTCTTTCGGAGACATAGCAGTCCATAGGTTTTAAGATACTTCCTAGTCAGGTACATTCTTAGGCGTTTAATATGGGGTGTTGAGTCCATTTCGTTGAGCAAGGAATAGCTCTTGTCTATTCCATATTTGGCTTAAGGAACTTTATCTGTGCTCATTTCAATCTCTGGTTTTATGCATTACCCCAACTCACCTTTCCCCTTAAGGAAGCATAAGTTGGTTTTCTAAATTTGAGACCCTGTTCTGTTTTGTCATTCAGTTCCTGTGTAGCCAAGGTTACATTCCGTGTATTAGTGATATCTTATGATGTTTCTCTTTCTGTGTGACTTATTTCAGTTAGAATCATCATACCTGAATCCACTCATTATGCTGCTATGGGCCTGATGACATAGATTTCCTTGCTGAGTTATATTGCATTGTACGTAAGTACCACAACTTCTTTATCCATTTTTCACTTTCTGCGATATTGAACTTGTACCGTAAACCAGGTTCTTGTAAACAGAGCCGTGCCAAACTTTGGCGTGGCTGTGTCTTTTTGATTTTAATTTCCCTAAGTTATAGGACCATAAGTGGAAGTGCCTTAGGCTCTGTTGCTTTGTTTTTTAGATGTTTCAGGAAACACCATACACTTCTCCCGAGTGGCTGTTGGCAATTTACATCCCGCCCAAGAGCATAACAAGGGTCCCAGTTCTCCATGGCCTGTCCTGCCTTTCTGGATTTTACACTTTTTTCAGATGGCCCTTTTGACCGGGGGGAAGTGAGACTTCATTGTAGTGCAGATTTCCTTTGCAAGCTTGCTTGGTTGGCCAAAAAGGGCGTATGCGTTTTTTCCTGAATATATTCAGGAAAAAACGCATACGCCCTTTTTGGCCAAGTGCATCATTGTGGACGTTCTGCCTCTTTTCCTATGCTTTAAATGCAATTCCAGTCTACCTCCTGAAATCGGTTTCCTGCAATTCTGCCCCGCTTTCAAGTCCTCTTGGCAGCCTTACTTCAGTATATTTTTGGACGATAGCTGTCATTTATAACTCTGCAGGTTTGTGAATTACAGTGCCCCTGAGCTCCTTTCTTCAACTCGCTTTCTCGTGAGCTGGCCGCAACACCGCAGGATTGCTTCAGGCCCTAATCTGCTTCCGGCACGGCATGCTTAGCCTTTGGTTAATTCCTCTTCCTGGTGCGAAATGAAAGTTAAATTTGCCCGTCCAGACACCTCCAGCTAGTCTGTCTTTGGTTCTCCCTATTCCTGTTCATCTTCCGCAGAAATTGCAAACTGGGCCAAACAGGAGGTTAAAGGCACTGACTCTCCAAGTCGGGAGAGTGTTAGTAAAGCGTCTGGAATGTTGCACCCGAGTACCAGGGGACAGAAACTGACACATATTGGAACACGTCTCCCGATCACACAGTTGATCATACTCTGGGTTCCACATGCATGTTTTAGCTGAAGGAAGAATACCTTAAACCTGGAGAGTTGAGACCCGTGGAATGGGTACCATGCAATATGACTTCAAAGGGTCTTCATTTGCTCACCGAACCTCTCCAATCCTATCACTGCTGCGTTTATGCCCCTGCACACACGCTTGATTCTCTTTCGGAGACATAGCAATCCATAGGTTTTAAGATACTTCCTAGTCAGGTATATTCTTAGGTGTTTAATACGGGGTGTTGAATCCATTTCGTTGAGCAAGGAGTAGCTCTTGTCTATTCCATATTTGGCTTAAGGAACTTTATCTGTGCTCATTTCAATCTCTGGTTTTATGCAGCACCCCAACTCACCTTTCCCCTTAAGCAAGCATAAGTTGGGTTTCTAAATTTGAGACCCTGTTCTGTTTTGGAATTCAGTTCCTGTGTAGCCAAGTTTACATTCCGTGTATTAGTGATATCTTATGATGTTTCTTTTTCTGTGTGACTTATTTCAGTTAGAATCATCATACCTGAATCCACTCATTATGCTGCTACGGGCCTGATGACATAGATTTCATTGCTGAGTGATACTGCATTGTACGTAAGTACCACAACTTCTTTATCCATTTTTCACTTTCTGCGATAGTGAACTTGTACCGTAAACCAGGTTCTTGTAAACAGAGCCATCCCAACCGTTGGGGTGGCTGTGTCTTTTTGATTTTAATTTCCCTAAGCTATAGGACCATAAGTGGAAGCGCCCTAGGCTCTGTTGCTTTGTGTTTTAGATGTTTCAGGAAACACCATACACTTCTCCCCAGTGGCTGTTGGCAATTGACATCCCGCCCATCAGCATAACAAGGCTCCCAGTTCTCCATGGCCTGTCCTGCCTTTCTGGATTTTACACTTTTTTCAGATGGCCCTTTTGACCGGGGGGAAGTGAGACTTCATTGTAGTGCAGATTTCCTTTGCAAGCTTGCTTGGTTGGCCAAAAAGGGCGTATGCGTTTTTTCCTGAATATATTCAGGAAAAAACGCATACGCCCTTTTTGGCCAAGTGCATCATTGTGGACGTTCTGCCTCTTTTCCTATGCTTTAAATGCAATTCCAGTCTACCTCCTGAAATCGGTTTCCTGCAATTCTGCCCCGCTTTCAAGTCCTCTTGGCAGCCTTACTTCAGTATATTTTTGGACGATAGCTGTCATTTATAACTCTGCAGGTTTGTGAATTACAGTGCCCCTGAGCTCCTTTCTTCAACTCGCTTTCTCGTGAGCTGGCCGCAACCCCGCAGGATGGCTTCAGGCCCTAATCTGGTTCCGGCACGGCACACTGAGCCTTTGGTTAATTCCTCTTCCTGGTGGGAAATGAGAGTTAAATTTGCCCGTCCAGACACCTCCAGCTAGTCTCTCATTGGTTCTCCCTATTACTGTTCATCTTCCGCAGAAATTGCAAACTGGGCCAAACAGGAGGTTAAAGGCGCTGACTCTCCAAGTCGGGAGAGTGTTAGTAAAGCGTCTGGAATGTTGCACCCGAGTACCAGGGGACGAAAACTGAGACATATTGGAACACGTCTCCCGATCACACGGTTGATCATACTCTGGGTTCCACATGCATGTTTTAGCTGAAGGAAGAATACCTTAAACCTGGAGAGTTGAGACCCGTGGAATGGGTACCATGCAATATGACTTCAAAGGGTCTTCATTTGCTCACCGAACTTCTCCAATCCTATCACTGCTGCGTTTATGCCCCTGCACACACGCTTGATTCTCTTTCGGAGACATAGCAATCCATAGGTTTTAAGATACTTCCTAGTCAGGTATATTCTTAGGTGTTTAATATGGGGTGTTGAATCCATTTCGTTGAGCAAGGAGTAGCTCTTGTCTATTCCATATTTGGCTTAAGGAACTTTATCTGTGCTCATTTCAATCTCTGGTTTTATGCAGCACCCCAACTCACCTTTCCCCTTAAGCAAGCATAAGTTGGGTTTCTAAATTTGAGACCCTGTTCTGTTTTGGAATTCAGTTCCTGTGTAGCCAAGTTTACATTCCGTGTATTAGTGATATCTTATGATGTTTCTTTTTCTGTGTGACTTATTTCAGTTAGAATCATCATACCTGAATCCACTCATTATGCTACTACGGGGCTGATGACATAGATTTCATTGCTGAGTGATATTGCATTGTACGTAAGTACCACAACTTCTTTATCCATTTTTCACTTTCTGCGATATTGAACTTGTACCGTAAACCAGGTTCTTGTAAACAGAGCCGTCCCAACCTTTGGGGTGGCTGTGTCTTTTTGATTTTAATTTCCCTAAGCTATAGGACCATAAGTGGAAGTGCCCTAGGCTCTGTTGCTTTGTTTTTTAGATGTTTCAGGAAACACCATACACTTCTCCCGAGTGGCTGTTGGCAATTTACATCCCGCCCATCAGCATAACAAGGCTCCCAGTTCTCCATGGCCTGTCCTGCCTTTCTGGATTTCACACTTTTTTCAGATGGCCCTTTTGACCGGGGGGAAGTGAGACTTCATTGTAGTGCAGATTTCCTTTGCAAGCTTGCTTGGTTGGCCAAAAAGGGCGTATGCGTTTTTTCCTGAATATATTTAGGAAAAAACGCATACGCACTTTTTGGCCAAGTGCATCATTGTGGACGTTCTGCCTCTTTTCCTATGCTTTAAATGCAATTCCAGTCTACCTCCTGAAATCGGTTTCCTGCAATTCTGCCCCGCTTTCAAGTCCTCTTGGCAGCCTTGCTTCAGTATATTTTTGGACGATAGCTGTCATTTATAACTCTGCAGGTTTGTGAATTACAGTGCCCCTGAGCTCCTTTCTTCAACTCGCTTTCTCGTGAGCTGGCCGCAACACCGCAGGATTGCTTCAGGCCCTAATCTGGTTCCGGCACGGCACGCTGAGCCTTTGGTTAATTCCTCTTCCTGGTGCGAAATGAGAGTTAAATTTGCCCGTCCAGACACCTCCAGCTAGTCTGTCATTGGTTCTCCCTATTCCTGTTCATCTTCCGCAGAAATTGCAAACTGGGCCAAACAGGAGGTTAAAGGCACTGACTCTCCAAGTCGGGAGAGTGTTAGTAAAGCGTCTGGAATGTTGCACCCGAGTACCAGGGGACGAAAACTGAGACATATTGGAACACGTCTCCCGATCACACGGTTGATCATACTCTGGGTTCCACATGCATGTTTTAGCTGAAGGAAGAATACCTTAAACCTGGAGAGTTGAGACCCGTGGAATGGGTACCATGCAATATGACTTCAAAGCATCTTCATTTGCTCACCGAACCTCTCCAATCCTATCACTGCTGCGTTTATGCCCCTGCACACACGCTTGATTCTCTTTCGGAGACATAGCAATCCATAGGTTTTAAGATACTTCCTAGTCAGGTACACTCTTAGGCGTTTAATATGGGGTGTTGAGTCCATTTCGTTGAGCAAGGAGTAGCTCTTGTCTATTCCATATTTGGCTTAAGGAACTTTATCTGTGCTCATTTCAATCTCTGGTTTTATGCAGCACCCCAACTCACCTTTCCCCTTAAGCAAGCATAAGTTGGTTTTCTAAATTTGAGACCCTGATCTGTTTGTAATTCAGTTCCTGTGTAGCCAAGGTTACATTCCGTGTATTAGTGATATCTTATGATGTTTCTTTTTCTGTGTGACTTATTTCAGTTAGAATCATCGTACCTGAATCCACTCATTATGCTGCTACGGGCCTGATGACATAGATTTCATTGCTGAGTGATACAGCATTGTACGTAAGTACCACAACTTCTTTATCCATTTTTCACTTTCTGCGATATTGAACTTGTACCGTAAACCAGGTTCTTGTAAACAGAGCCGTCCCAACCTTTGGGGTGGCTGTGTCTTTTGATTTTAATTTCCCTAAGCTATAGGACCATAAGTGGAAGTGCCCTAGGCTCTGTTGCTTTGTTTTTTAGATGTTTCAGGAAACACCATACACTTCTCCCGAGTGGCTGTTGGCAATTGACATCCCGCCCATCAGCATAACAAGGCTCCCAGTTCTCCATGGCCTGTCCTGCCTTTCTGGATTTTACACTTTTTTCAGATGGCCCTTTTGACCGGGGGGAAGTGAGACTTCATTGTAGTGCAGATTTCCTTTGCAAGCTTGCTTGGTTGGCCAAAAAGGGCGTATGCGTTTTTTCCTGAATATATTCAGGAAAAAACGCATACGCCCTTTTTGGCCAAGTGCATCATTGTGGACGTTCTGCCTCTTTTCCTATGCTTTAAATGCAATTCCAGTCTACCTCCTGAAATCGGTTTCCTGCAATTCTGCCCCGCTTTCAAGTCCTCTTGGCAGCCTTACTTCAGTATATTTTTGGACGATAGCTGTCATTTATAACTCTGCAGGTTTGTGAATTACAGTGCCCCTGAGCTCCTTTCTTCAACTCGCTTTCTCGTGAGCTGGCCGCAACACCGCAGGATGGCTTCAGGCCCTAATCTGGTTCCGGCACGGCACGCTGAGCCTTTGGTTAATTCCTCTTCCTAGTGGGAAATGAGAGTTAAATTTGCCCGTCCAGACACCTCCATCTAGTCTGTCATTGGTTCTCCCTATTTCTGTTCATCTTCCGCAGAAATTGCAAACTGGGCCAAACAGGAGGTTAAAGGCCCTGACTCTCCAAGTCGGGAGAGTGTTAGTAAAGCGTCTGGAATGTTGCACCCGAGTACCAGGGGACGAAAACTGAGACATATTGGAACACGTCTCCCGATCACACGGTTGATCATACTCTGGGTTCCACATGCATGTTTTAGCTGAAGGAAGAATACCTTAAACCTGGAGAGTTGAGACCCGTGGAATGGGTACCATGCAATATGACTGCAAAGGGTCTTCATTTGCTCACCAAACCTCTCCAATCCTATCACTGCTGCGTTTATGCCCCTGCACACATGCTTGATTCTCTTTCGGAGACATAGCATTCCTTAGGTTTTAAGCTACTTACTAGTCAGGTACATTCTTAGGTGTTTAATATGGGGTGATGAGACCGTTTCGTTGAGCACGGAGTAGCTGTTGTCTATTCCATATTTGGCTTAAGGAACTTTATCTGTGCTCATTTCAATCTCTGGTTTTATGCAGCACCCCAACTCACCTTTCCCCTTAAGCAAGCATAAGTTGGTTTTCTAAATTTGAGACCCTGTTCTGTTTTGGAATTCAGTTCCTTTGCAGCCAAGTTTACATTCCGTGTATTAGTGATATCTTATGATGTTTCTTTTTCTGTGTGACTTATTTCAGTTAGAATCATCATACCTGAATCCACTCATTATGCTGCTACGGGCCTGATGACATAGATTTCATTGCTGAGTGATACTGCATTGTACATAAGTACCACAACTTCTTTATCCATTTTTCACTTTCTGCGATATTGAACTTGTACCGTAAACCAGGTTCTTGTAAACAGAGCCGTCCCAACCTTTGGGGTGGCTGTGTCTTTTTGATTTTAATTTCCCTAAGCTATAGGACCATAAGTGGAAGTGCCCTAGGCTCTGTTGCTTTGTTTTTTAGATGTTTCAGGAAACACCATACACTTCTCCCGAGTGGCTGTTGGCAATTTACATCCCGCCCATCAGCATAACAAGGCTCCCAGTTCTCCATGGCCTGTCCTGCCTTTCTGGATTTTACACTTTTTTCAGATGGCCCTTTTGACCGGGGGGAAGTGAGACTTCATTGTAGTGCAGATTTCCTTTGCAAGCTTGCTTGGTTGGCCAAAAAGGGCGTATGCGTTTTTTCCTGAATATATTCAGGAAAAAACGCATACGCCCTTTTTGGCCAAGTGCATCATTGTGGACGTTCTGCCTCTTTTCCTATGCTTTAAATGCAATTCCAGTCTACCTCCTGAAATCGGTTTCCTGCAATTCTGCCCCGCTTTCAAGTCCTCTTGGCAGCCTTACTTCAGTATATTTTTGGACGATAGCTGTCATTTATAACTCTGCAGGTTTGTGAATTACAGTGCCCCTGAGCTCCTTTCTTCAACTCGCTTTCTCGTGAGCTGGCCGCAACACCGCAGGATGGCTTCAGGCCCTAATCTGGTTCCGGCACGGCACGCTGAGCCTTTGGTTAATTCCTCTTCCTGGTGGGAAATGAGAGTTAAATTTGCTCATCCAAACACCTCCAGCTAGTCTCTCATTGGTTCTCCCTATTCCTGTTCATCTTCCGCAGATTGCAAACTGGGCCAAACAGGAGGTTAAAGGCACTGACTCTCCAAGTCGGGAGAGTGTTAGTAAAGCGTCTGGAATGTTGCACCCGAGTACCAGGGGACGAAAACTGAGACATATTGGAACACGTCTCCCGATCACACGGTTGATCATACTCTGGGTTCCACATGCATGTTTTAGCTGAAGGAAGAATACGTTAAAACTGGAGAGTTGAGACCCGTGGAATGGGTACCATGCAATATGACTTCAAAGGGTCTTCATTTGCTCACCGAACCTCTCCAATCCTATCACTGCTGCGTTTATGCCCCTGTACACACACTTGATTCTCTTTCAGAGACATAGCAATCCATAGGTTTTAAGATACTTCCTAGTCAGGTACACTCTTAGGCATTTAATATGGGGTGTTGAGTCCATTTCGTTGAGCAAGGAGTAGCTCTTGTCTATTCCATATTTGGCTTAAGGAACTTTATCTGTGCTCATTTCAATCTCTGGTTTTATGCAGCACCCCAACTCACCTTTCCCCTTAAGCAAGCATAAGTTGGGTTTCTAAATTTGAGACCCTGTTCTGTTTTGTAATTCAGTTCCTGTGTAGCCAAGGTTACATTCCGTGTATTAGTGATATCTTATGATGTTTCTTTTCCTGTGTGACTTATTTCAGTTAGAATCATCGTACCTGAATCCACTCATTATGCTGCTACGGGCCTGATGACATAGATTTCATTGCTGAGTGATACTGCATTGTACGTAAGTACCACAACTTCTTTATCCATTTTTCACTTTCTGCGATATTGAACTTGTACCGTAAACCAGGTTCTTGTAAACAGAGCCGTCCCAACCTTTGGGGTGGCTGTGTCTTTTTGATTTTAATTTCCCTAAGCTATAGGACCATAAGTGGAAGTGCCCTAGGCTCTGTTGCTTTGTTTTTTAGATGTTTCAGGAAACACCATACACTTCTCCCGAGTGGCTGTTGGCAATTTACATCCCGCCCATCAGCATAACAAGGCTCCCAGTTCTCCATGGCCTGTCCTGCCTTTCTGGATTTTACACTTTTTTCAGATGGCCCTTTTGACCGGGGGGAAGTGAGACTTCATTGTAGTGCAGATTTCCTTTGCAAGCTTGCTTGGTTGGCCAAAAAGGGCGTATGCGTTTTTTCCTGAATATATTCAGGAAAAAACGCATACGCCCTTTTTGGCCAAGTGCATCATTGTGGACGTTCTGCCTCTTTTCCTATGCTTTAAATGCAATTCCAGTCTACCTCCTGAAATCGGTTTCCTGCAATTCTGCCCCGCTTTCAAGTCCTCTTGGCAGCCTTACTTCAGTATATTTTTGGACGATAGCTGTCATTTATAACTCTGCAGGTTTGTGAATTACAGTGCCCCTGAGCTCCTTTCTTCAACTCGCTTTCTCGTGAGCTGGCCGCAACACCGCAGGATGGCTTCAGGCCCTAATCTGGTTCCGGCACGGCACGCTGAGCCTTTGGTTAATTCCTCTTCCTGGTGGGAAATGAGAGTTAAATTTGCCCGTCCAGACACCTCCAGCTAGTCTCTCATTGGTTCTCCCTATTCCTGTTCATCTTCCGCAGAAATTGCAAACTGGGCCAAACAGGAGGTTAAAGGCACTGACTCTCCAAGTCGGGAGAGTGTTAGTAAAGCGTCTGGAATGTTGCACCCGAGTACCAGGGGACGAAAACTGAGACATATTGGAACACGTCTCCCGATCACACGGTTGATCATACTCTGGGTTCCACATGCATGTTTTAGCTGAAGGAAGAATACCTTAAACCTGGAGAGTTGAGACCCGTGGAATGGGTACCATGCAATATGACTTCAAAGGGTCTTCATTTGCTCACCGAACCTCTCCAATCCTATCACTGCTGCGTTTATGCCCCTGTACACACACTTGATTCTCTTTCAGAGACATAGCAATCCATAGGTTTTAAGATACTTCCTAGTCAGGTACACTCTTAGGCATTTAATATGGGGTGTTGAGTCCATTTCGTTGAGCAAGGAGTAGCTCTTGTCTATTCCATATTTGGCTTAAGGAACTTTATCTGTGCTCATTTCAATCTCTGGTTTTATGCAGCACCCCAACTCACCTTTCCCCTTAAGCAAGCATAAGTTGGGTTTCTAAATTTGAGACCCTGTTCTGTTTTGTAATTCAGTTCCTGTGTAGCCAAGGTTACATTCCGTGTATTAGTGATATCTTATGATGTTTCTTTTCCTGTGTGACTTATTTCAGTTAGAATCATCGTACCTGAATCCACTCATTATGCTGCTACGGGCCTGATGACATAGATTTCATTGCTGAGTGATACTGCATTGTACGTAAGTACCACAACTTCTTTATCCATTTTTCACTTTCTGCGATATTGAACTTGTACCGTAAACCAGGTTCTTGTAAACAGAGCCGTCCCAAACTTTGGGGTGGCTGTGTCTTTTGATTTTAATTTCCCTAAGCTATAGGACCATAAGTGGAAGTGCCCTAGGCTCTGTTGCTTTGTTTTTTAGATGTTTCAGGAAACACCATACACTTCTCCCGAGTGGCTGTTGGCAATTTACATCCCGCCCATCAGCATAACAAGGCTCCCAGTTCTCCATGGCCTGTCCTGCCTTTCTGGATTTTACACTTTTTTCAGATGGCCCTTTTGACCGGGGGGAAGTGAGACTTCATTGTAGTGCAGATTTCCTTTGCAAGCTTGCTTGGTTGGCCAAAAAGGGCGTATGCGTTTTTTCCTGAATATATTCAGGAAAAAACGCATACGCCCTTTTTGGCCAAGTGCATCATTGTGGACGTTCTGCCTCTTTTCCTATGCTTTAAATGCAATTCCAGTCTACCTCCTGAAATCGGTTTCCTGCAATTCTGCCCCGCTTTCAAGTCCTCTTGGCAGCCTTACTTCAGTATATTTTTGGACGATAGCTGTCATTTATAACTCTGCAGGTTTGTGAATTACAGTGCCCCTGAGCTCCTTTCTTCAACTCGCTTTCTCGTGAGCTGGCCGCAACACCGCAGGATGGCTTCAGGCCCTAATCTGGTTCCGGCACGGCACGCTGAGCCTTTGGTTAATTCCTCTTCCTGGTGGGAAATGAGAGTTAAATTTGCCCGTCCAGACACCTCCAGCTAGTCTGTCATTGGTTCTCCCTATTCCTGTTCATCTTCCGCAGAAATTGCAAACTGGGCCAAACAGGAGGTTAAAGGCACTGACTCTCCAAGTCGGGAGAGTGTTAGTAAAGCGTCTGGAATGTTGCACCCGAGTACCAGGGGACGAAAACTGACACATATTGGAACACGTCTCCCGATCACACGGTTGATCATACTCTGGGTTCCACATGCATGTTTTAGCTGAAGGAAGAATACCTTAAACCTGGAGAGTTGAGACCCGTGGAATGGGTACCATGCAATATGACTTCAAAGGGTCTTCATTTGCTCACCGAACCTCTCCAATCCTATCACTGCTGCGTTTATGCCACTGTACACACACTTGATTCTCTTTCGGAGACATAGCAATCCATAGGTTTTAAGATACTTCCTAGTCAGGTACACTCTTAGGCATTTAATATTGGGTGTTGAGTCCATTTCGTTGAGCAAGGAGTAGCTCTTGTCTATTCCATATTTGGCTTAAGGAACTTTATCTGTGCTCATATCAATCTCTGGTTTTATGCAGCACCCCAACTCACCTTTCCCCTTAAGCAAGCATAAGTTGGGTTTCTAAATTTGAGACCCTGTTCTGTTTTGTAATTTAGTTCCTGTGTAGCCAAGGTTACATTCCGTGTATTAGTGATATCTTATGATGTTTCTTTTTCTGTGTGACTTATTTCAGTTAGAATCATCGTACCTGCATCCACTCATTATGCTGCTACGGGCCTGATGACATAGATTTCATTGCTGAGTGATATTGCATTGTACGTAAGTACCACAACTTCTTTATCCATTTTTCACTTTCTGCGATATTGAACTTGTACCGTAAACCAGGTTCTTGTAAACAGAGCCGTCCCAACCTTTGGGGTGGCTGTGTCTTTTGATTTTAATTTCCCTAAGCTATAGGACCATAAGTGGAAGTGCCCTAGGCTCTGTTGCTTTGTTTTTTAGATGTTTCAGGAAACACCATACACTTCTCCCGAGTGGCTGTTGGCAATTTACATCCCGCCCATCAGCATAACAAGGCTCCCAGTTCTCCATGGCCTGTCCTGCCTTTCTGGATTTTACACTTTTTTCAGATGGCCCTTTTGACCGGGGGGAAGTGAGACTTCATTGTAGTGCAGATTTCCTTTGCAAGCTTGCTTGGTTGGCCAAAAAGGGCGTATGCGTTTTTTCCTGAATATATTCAGGAAAAAACGCATACGCCCTTTTTGGCCAAGTGCATCATTGTGGACGTTCTGCCTCTTTTCCTATGCTTTAAATGCAATTCCAGTCTACCTCCTGAAATCGGGTTCCTGCAATTCTGCCCCGCTTTCAAGTCCTCTTGGCAGCCTTACTTCTGTATATTTTTGGACGATAGCTGTCATTTATAACTCTGCAGGTTTGTGAATTACAGTGCCCCTGAGCTCCTTTCTTCAACTCGCTTTCTCGTGAGCTGGCCGCAACACCGCAGGATGGCTTCAGGCCCTAATCTGGTTCCGGCACGGCACGCTGAGCCTTTGGTTAATTCCGCTTCCTGGTGGGAAATGAGAGTTAAATTTGCCCGTCCAGACACCTCCAGCTAGTCTCTCATTGGTTCTCCCTATTCCTGTTCATCTTCCGCAGAAATTGCAAACTGGGCCAAACAGGAGGTTAAAGGCACTGACTCTCCAAGTCGGGAGAGTGTTAGTAAAGCGTCTGGAATGTTGCACCCGAGTACCAGGGGACGAAAACTGAGACAAATTGGAACACGTCTCCCGATCACACGGTTGATCATACTCTGGGTTCCACATGCATGTTTTAGCTGAAGGAAGAATACCTTAAACCTGGAGAGTTGAGACCGGTGGAATGGGTACCATGCAATATGACTTCAAAGGGTCTTCATTTGCTCACCGAACCTCTCCAGTCCTATCACTGCTGCGTTTATGCCCCTGCACACACGCTTGATTCTCTTTCGGAGACATAGCAATCCATAGGTTTTAAGATACTTCCTAGTCAGGTACACTCTTAGGCATTTAATATGGGGTGTTGAGTCCATTTCGTTGAGCAAGGAGTAGCTCTTGTCTATTCCATATTTGGCTTAAGGAACTTTATCTGTGCTCATTTCAATCTCTGGTTTTATGCAGCACCCCAACTCACCTTTCCCCTTAAGGAAGCATAAGTTGGTTTTCTAAATTTGAGACCCTGTTCTGTTTTGTAATTCAGTTCCTGTGTAGCCAAGTTTACATTCCGTGTATTAGTGATATCTTATGATGTTTCTTTTTCTGTGTGAATCATTTCAGTTAGAATCATCATACCTGAATCCACTCATTATGCTGCTACGTGCCTGATGACATACATTTCATTGCTGAGTGATACTGCATTGTACGTAAGTACCACAACTTCTTTATCCATTTTTCACTTTCTGCGATATTAAACTTGTACCGTAAACCAGGTTCTTGTAAACAGAGCCGTCCCAACCTTTGGGGTGGCTGTGTCTTTTGATTTTAATTTCCCTAAGCTATAGGACCATAAGTGGAAGTGCCTTAGGCTCTGTTGCTTTGTTTTTTAGATGTTTCAGGAAACACCATACACTTCTCCCGAGTGGCTGTTGGCAATTTACATCCCACCCATCAGCATAACAAGGCTCCCAGTTCTCCATGGCCTGTCCTGCCTTTCTGGATTTTACACTTTTTTCAGATGGCCCTTTTGACCGGGGGGAAGTGAGACTTCATTGTAGTGCAGATTTCCTTTGCAAGCTTGCTTGGTTGGCCAAAAAGGGCGTATGCGTTTTTTCCTGAATATATTCAGGAAAAAACGCATACGCCCTTTTTGGCCAAGTGCATCATTGTGGACGTTCTGCCTCTTTTCCTATGCTTTAAATGCAATTCCAGTCTACCTCCTGAAATCGGTTTCCTGCAATTCTGCCCCGCTTTCAAGTCCTCTTGGCAGCCTTGCTTCAGTATATTTTTGGACGATAGCTGTCATTTATAACTCTGCAGGTTTGTGAATTACAGTGCCCCTGAGCTCCTTTCTTCAACTCGCTTTCTCGTGAGCTGGCCGCAACACCGCAGGATTGCTTCAGGCCCTAATCTGGTTCCGGCACGGCACGCTGAGCCTTTGGTTAATTCCTCTTCCTGGTGCGAAATGAGAGTTAAATTTGCCCGTCCAGACACCTCCAGCTAGTCTGTCATTGGTTCTCCCTATTCCTGTTCATCTTCCGCAGAAATTGCAAACTGGGCCAAACAGGAGGTTAAAGGCACTGACTCTCCAAGTCGGGAGAGTGTTAGTAAAGCGTCTGGAATGTTGCACCCGAGTACCAGGGGACGAAAACTGAGACATATTGGAACACGTCTCCCGATCACACGGTTGATCATACTCTGGGTTCCACATGCATGTTTTAGCTGAAGGAAGAATACCTTAAACCTGGAGAGTTGAGACCCGTGGAATGGGTACCATGCAATATGACTTCAAAGCATCTTCATTTGCTCACCGAACCTCTCCAATCCTATCACTGCTGCGTTTATGCCCCTGCACACACGCTTGATTCTCTTTCGGAGACATAGCAATCCATAGGTTTTAAGATACTTCCTAGTCAGGTACACTCTTAGGCGTTTAATATGGGGTGTTGAGTCCATTTCGTTGAGCAAGGAGTAGCTCTTGTCTATTCCATATTTGGCTTAAGGAACTTTATCTGTGCTCATTTCAATCTCTGGTTTTATGCAGCACCCCAACTCACCTTTCCCCTTAAGCAAGCATAAGTTGGTTTTCTAAATTTGAGACCCTGATCTGTTTGTAATTCAGTTCCTGTGTAGCCAAGGTTACATTCCGTGTATTAGTGATATCTTATGATGTTTCTTTTTCTGTGTGACTTATTTCAGTTAGAATCATCGTACCTGAATCCACTCATTATGCTGCTACGGGCCTGATGACATAGATTTCATTGCTGAGTGATACAGCATTGTACGTAAGTACCACAACTTCTTTATCCATTTTTCACTTTCTGCGATATTGAACTTGTACCGTAAACCAGGTTCTTGTAAACAGAGCCGTCCCAACCTTTGGGGTGGCTGTGTCTTTTGATTTTAATTTCCCTAAGCTATAGGACCATAAGTGGAAGTGCCCTAGGCTCTGTTGCTTTGTTTTTTAGATGTTTCAGGAAACACCATACACTTCTCCCGAGTGGCTGTTGGCAATTGACATCCCGCCCATCAGCATAACAAGGCTCCCAGTTCTCCATGGCCTGTCCTGCCTTTCTGGATTTTACACTTTTTTCAGATGGCCCTTTTGACCGGGGGGAAGTGAGACTTCATTGTAGTGCAGATTTCCTTTGCAAGCTTGCTTGGTTGGCCAAAAAGGGCGTATGCGTTTTTTCCTGAATATATTCAGGAAAAAACGCATACGCCCTTTTTGGCCAAGTGCATCATTGTGGACGTTCTGCCTCTTTTCCTATGCTTTAAATGCAATTCCAGTCTACCTCCTGAAATCGGTTTCCTGCAATTCTGCCCCGCTTTCAAGTCCTCTTGGCAGCCTTACTTCAGTATATTTTTGGACGATAGCTGTCATTTATAACTCTGCAGGTTTGTGAATTACAGTGCCCCTGAGCTCCTTTCTTCAACTCGCTTTCTCGTGAGCTGGCCGCAACACCGCAGGATGGCTTCAGGCCCTAATCTGGTTCCGGCACGGCACGCTGAGCCTTTGGTTAATTCCTCTTCCTGGTGGGAAATGAGAGTTAAATTTGCCCGTCCAGACACCTCCAGCTAGTCTCTCATTGGTTCTCCCTATTCCTGTACATCTTCCGCAGAAATTGCAAACTGGGCCAAACAGGAGGTTAAAGGCGCTGACTCTCCAAGTCGGGAGAGTGTTAGTAAAGCGTCTGGAATGTTGCACCCGAGTACCAGGGGACGAAAACTGAGACATATTGGAACACGTCTCCCGATCACACGGTTGATCATAATCTGGGTTCCACATGCATGTTTTAGCTGAAGGAAGAATACCTTAAACCTGGAGAGTTGAGACCCCTGGAATGGGTACCATGCAATATGACTTCAAAGGGTCTTCATTTGCTCACCGAACCTCTCCAATCCTATCACTGCTGCGTTTATGCCCCTGTACACACACTTGATTCTCTTTCAGAGACATAGCAATCCATAGGTTTTAAGATACTTCCTAGTCAGGTACACTCTTAGGCATTTAATATGGGGTGTTGAGTCCATTTCGTTGAGCAAGGAGTAGCTCTTGTCTATTCCATATTTGGCTTAAGGAACTTTATCTGTGCTCATTTCAATCTCTGGTTTTATGCAGCACCCCAACTCACCTTTCCCCTTAAGCAAGCATAAGTTGGTTTTCTAAATTTGAGACCCTGTTCTGTTTTGTAATTCAGTTCCTGTGTAGCCAAGTTTACATTCCGTGTATTAGTGATATCTTATGATGTTTCTTTTCCTGTGTGACTTATTTCAGTTAGAATCATCGTACCTGAATCCACTCATTATGCTGCTACGGGCCTGATGACATAGATTTCATTGCTGAGTGATACTGCATTGTACGTAAGTACCACAACTTCTTTATCCATTTTTCACTTTCTGCGATATTGAACTTGTACCGTAAACCAGGTTCTTGTAAACAGAGCCGTCCCAACCTTTGGGGTGGCTGTGTCTTTTGATTTTAATTTCCCTAAGCTATAGGACCATAAGTGGAAGTGCCCTAGGCTCTGTTGCTTTGTTTTTTAGATGTTTCAGGAAACACCATACACTTCTCCCGAGTGGCTGTTGGCAATTGACATCCCGCCCATCAGCATAACAAGGCTCCCAGTTCTCCATGGCCTGTCCTGCCTTTCTGGATTTTACACTTTTTTCAGATGGCCCTTTTGACCGGGGAGAAGTGAGACTTCACTGTAGTGCAGATTTCCTTTGCAAGCTTGCTTGGTTGGCCAAAAAGGGCGTATGCGTTTTTTCCTGAATATATTCAGGAAAAAACGCATACGCCCTTTTTGGCCAAGTGCATCATTGTGGACGTTCTGCCTCTTTTCCTATGCTTTAAATGCAATTCCAGTCTACCTCCTGAAATCGGTTTCCTGCAATTCTGCCCCGCTTTCAAGTCCTCTTGGCAGCCTTACTTCAGTATATTTTTGGACGATAGCTGTCATTTATAACTCTGCAGGTTTGTGAATTACAGTGCCCCTGAGCTCCTTTCTTCAACTCGCTTTCTCGTGAGCTGGCCGCAACACCGCAGGATGGCTTCAGGCCCTAATCTGGTTCCGGCACGGCACGCTGAGCCTTTGGTTAATTCCTCTTCCTGGTGGGAAATGAGAGTTAAATTTGCCCGTCCAGACACCTCCAGCTAGTCTGTCATTGGTTCTCCCTATTCCTGTTCATCTTCCGCAGAAATTGCAAACTGGGCCAAACAGGAGGTTAAAGGCACTGACTCTCCAAGTCGGGAGAGTGTTAGTAAAGCGTCTGGAATGTTGCACCCGAGTACCAGGGGACGAAAACTGAGACATATTGGAACACGTCTCCCGATCACACGGTTGATCACACTCTGGGTTCCACATGCATGTTTTAGCTGAAGGAAGAATACCTTAAACCTGGAGAGTTGAGACCCGTGGAATGGGTACCATGCAATATGACTTCAAAGGGTCTTCATTTGCTCACCGAACCTCTCCAATCCTATCACTGCTGCGTTTATGCCCCTGTACACACACTTGATTCTCTTTCAGAGACATAGCAATCCATAGGTTTTAAGATACTTCCTAGTCAGGTACACTCTTAGGCATTTAATATGGGGTGTTGAGTCCATTTCGTTGAGCAAGGAGTAGCTCTTGTCTATTCCATATTTGGCTTAAGGAACTTTATCTGTGCTCATTTCAATCTCTGGTTTTATGCAGCACCCCAACTCACCTTTCCCCTTAAGCAAGCATAAGTTGGTTTTCTAAATTTGAGACCCTGTTCTGTTTTGTAATTCAGTTCCTGTGTAGCCAAGTTTACATTCCGTGTATTAGTGATATCTTATGATGTTTCTTTTCCTGTGTGACTTATTTCAGTTAGAATCATCGTACCTGAATCCACTCATTATGCTGCTACGGGCCTGATGACATAGATTTCATTGCTGAGTGATACTGCATTGTACGTAAGTACCACAACTTCTTTATCCATTTTTCACTTTCTGCGATATTGAACTTGTACCGTAAACCAGGTTCTTGTAAACAGAGCCGTCCCAACCTTTGGGGTGGCTGTGTCTTTTGATTTTAATTTCCCTAAGCTATAGGACCATAAGTGGAAGTGCCCTAGGCTCTGTTGCTTTGTTTTTTAGATGTTTCAGGAAACACCATACACTTCTCCCGAGTGGCTGTTGGCAATTTACATCCCGCCCATCAGCATAACAAGGCTCCCAGTTCTCCATGGCCTGTCCTGCCTTTCTGGATTTTACACTTTTTTCAGATGGCCCTTTTGACCGGCGGGAAGTGAGACTTCATTGTAGTGCAGATTTCCTTTGCAAGCTTGCTTGGTTGGCCAAAAAGGGCGTATGCGTTTTTTCCTGAATATATTCAGGAAAAAACGCATACGCCCTTTTTGGCCAAGTGCATCATTGTGGACGTTCTGCCTCTTTTCCTATGCTTTAAATGCAATTCCAGTCTACCTCCTGAAATCGGTTTCCTGCAATTCTGCCCCGCTTTCAAGTCCTCTTGGCAGCCTTACTTCAGTATATTTTTGGACGATAGCTGTCATTTATAACTCTGCAGGTTTGTGAATTACAGTGCCCCTGAGCTCCTTTCTTCAACTCGCTTTCTCGGGAGCTGGCCGCAACACCGCAGGATGGCTTCAGGCCCTAATCTGGTTCCGGCACGGCACGCTGAGCCTTTGGTTAATTCCTCTTCCTGGTGGGAAATGAGAGTTAAATTTGCCCGTCCACACACCTCCAGCTAGTCTGTCATTGGTTCTCCCTATTCCTGTTCATCTTCCGCAGAAATTGCAAACTGGGCCAAACAGGAGGTTAAAGGCACTGACTCTCGAAGTCGGGAGAGTGTTAGTAAAGCGTCTGGAATGTTGCACCCGAGTACCAGGGTACGAAAACTGAGACATATTGGAACACGTCTCCCGATCACACGGTTGATCATACTCTGGGTTCCACATGCATGTTTTAGCTGAAGGAAGAATACCTTAAACCTGGAGAGTTGAGACCCGTGGAATGGGTACCATGCAATATGACTTCAAAGGGTCTTCATTTGCTCACCGAACCTCTCCAATCCTATCACTGCTGCGTTTATGCCCCTGTACACACACTTGATTCTCTTTCAGAGACATAGCAATCCATAGGTTTTAAGATACTTCCTAGTCAGGCACACTCTTAGGCATTTAATATGGGGTGTTGAGTCCATTTCGTTGAGCAAGGAGTAGCTCTTGTCTATTCCATATTTGGCTTAAGGAACATTATCTGTGCTCATTTCAATCTCTGGTTTTATGCAGCACCCCAACTCACCTTTCCCCTTAAGCAAGCATAAGTTGGTTTTCTAAATTTGAGACCCTGTTCTGTTTTGGAATTCAGTTCCTGTGTAGCCAAGGTTACATTCCGTGTATTAGTGATATCTTATGATGTTTCTTTTCCTGTGTGACTTATTTCAGTTAGAATCATCGTACCTGAATCCACTCATTATGCTGCTACGGGCCTGATGACATAGATTTCATTGCTGAGTGATACTGCATTGTACGTAAGTACCACAACTTCTTTATCCATTTTTCACTTTCTGCGATATTGAACTTGTACCGTAAATGAGTTTCTCGTAAACAGAGCCGTCCCAACCTTTTGGGTGGCTCTATCTTTTTGATTTTAATTTCCCTAAGCTATAGGACCATAAGTGGTAGTGCCCTAGGCTCTGTTGCTTTGTTTTTTAGATGTTTCAGGAAACACCATACACTTCTCCCGACTGGCTCTTGGCAATTTACATCCCACCCATCAGCATAACAAGGCTCCCAGTTCTCCATGGCCTGTCCTGCCTTTCTAGATTTTACACTTTTTTCAGATGGCCCTTTTGACCGGGGGGAAGTGAGACTTCATTGTAGTGCAGATTTCCTTTGCAAGCTTGCTTGGTTGGCCAAAAAGAGCGTATGCGTTTTTTCCTGAATATATTCAGGAAAAAACGCATACGCCCTTTTTGGCCAAGTGCATCATTGTGGACGTTCTGCCTCTTTTCCTATGCTTTAAATGCAATTCCAGTCTACCTCCTGAAATCGGTTTCCTGCAATTCTGCCCCGCTTTCAAGTCCTCTTGGCAGCCTTACTTCAGTATATTTTTGGATGATAGCTATCATTTATAACTCTGCAGGTTTGTGAATTACAGTGCCCCTGAGCTCCTTTCTTCAACTCGCTTTCTCGTGAGCTGGCCGCAACACCGCAGGATTGCTTCAGGCCCTAATCTGGTTGCGGCACGGCACGCTGAGCCTTTGGTTAATTCCTCTTCCTGGTGGGAAATGAGAGTTAAATTTGCCCGTCCAGACACCTCCAGCTAGTCTCTCATTGGTTCTCCCTATCCCTGTTCATCTTCCGCAGAAATTGCAAACTGGGCCAAACAGGAGGTTAAAGGCACTGACTCTCCAAGTCGGGAGAGTGTTAGTAAAGCGTCTGGAATGTTGCACCCGAGTACCAGGGGACGAAAACTGACACATATTGGAACACGTCTCCCGATCACACGGTTGATCATACTCTGGGTTCATCATGCATGTTTTAGCTGAAGGAAGAATACCTTAAACCTGGAGAGTTGAGACCCGTGGAATGGGTACCATGCAATATGACTTCAAAGGGTCTTCATTTGCTCACCGAACCTCTCCAATCCTATCACTGCTGCGTTTATGCCCCTGTACACACACTTGATTCTCTTTCAGAGACATAGCAATCCATAGGTTTTAAGATACTTCCTAGTCAGGTACACTCTTAGGCATTTAATATGGGGTGTTGAGTCCATTTCGTTGAGCAAGGAGTAGCTCTTGTCTATTCCATATTTGGCTTAAGGAACTTTATCTGTGCTCATTTCAATCTCTGGTTTTATGCAGCACCCCAACTCACCTTTCCCCTTAAGCAAGCATAAGTTGGTTTTCTAAATTTGAGACCCTGTTCTGTTTTGTAATTCAGTTCCTGTGTAGCCAAGGTTACATTCCGTGTATTAGTGATATCTTATGATGTTTCTTTTCCTGTGTGACTCATTTCAGTTAGAATCATCATACCTGAATCCACTCATTATGCTGCTACGGGCCTGATGACATAGATTTCATTGCTGAGTGATACTGCATTGTACGTAAGTACCACAACTTCTTTATCCATTTTTCACTTTCTGCGATATTGAACTTGTACCGTAAACCAGGTTCTTGTAAACAGAGCCGTCCCAACCTTTGGGGTGGCTGTGTCTTTTGATTTTAATTTCCCTAAGCTATAGGACCATAAGTGGAAGTGCCCTAGGCTCTGTTGCTTTGTTTTTTAGATGTTTCAGGAAACACCATACACTTCTCCCGAGTGGCTGTTGGCAATTTACATCCCGCCCATCAGCATAACAAGGCTCCCAGTTCTCCATGGCCTGTCCTGCCTTTCTGGATTTTACACTTTTTTCAGATGGCCCTTTTGACCGGTGGGAAGTGAGACTTCACTGTAGTGCAGATTTCCTTTGCAAGCTTGCTTGGTTGGCCAAAAAGGGCGTATGCGTTTTTTCCTGAATATATTCAGGAAAAAACGCATACGCCCTTTTTGGCCAAGTGCATCATTGTGGACGTTCTGCCTCTTTTCCTATGCTTTAAATGCAATTCCAGTCTACCTCCTGAAATCGGTTTCCTGCAATTCTGCCCCGCTTTCAAGTCCTCTTGGCAGCCTTACTTCAGTATATTTTTGGACGATAGCTGTCATTTATAACTCTGCAGGTTTGTGAATTACAGTGCCCCTGAGCTCCTTTCTTCAACTCGCTTTCTCGTGAGCTGGCCGCAACACCGCAGGATGGCTTCAGGCCCTAATCTGGTTGCGGCACGGCACGCTGAGCCTTTGGTTAATTCCTCTTCCTGGTGGGAAATGAGAGTTAAATTTGCCCGTCCAGACACCTCCAGCTAGTCTGTCATTGGTTCTGCCTATTCCTGTTCATCTTCCGCAGAAATTACAAACTGGGCCAAACAGGAGGTTAAAGGCACTGACTCTCCAAGTCGGGAGAGTGTTAGTAAAGCGTCTGGAATGTTGCACCCGAGTACCAGGGGACGAAAACTGAGACATATTGGAACACGTCTCCCGATCACACGGTTGATCACACTCTGGGTTCCACATGCATGTTTTAGCTGAAGGAAGAATACCTTAAACCTGGAGAGTTGAGACCCGTGGAATGGGTACCATGCAATATGACTTCAAAGGGTCTTCATTTGCTCACCGAACCTCTCCAATCCTATCACTGCTGCGTTTATGCCCCTGTACACACACTTGATTCTCTTCCAGAGACATAGCAATCCATAGATTTTAAGATACTTCCTAGTCAGGTACACTCTTAGGCATTTAATATGGGGTGTTGAGTCCATTTCGTTGAGCAAGGAGTAGCTCTTGTCTATTCCATATTTGGCTTAAGGAACTTTATCTGTGCTCATTTCAATCTCTGGTTTTATGCAGCACCCCAACTCACCTTTCCCCTTAAGCAAGCATAAGTTGGGTTTCTAAATTTGAGACCCTGTTCTGTTTTGTAATTCAGTTCCTGTGTAGCCAAGTTTACATTCCGTGTATTAGTGATATCTTATGATGTTTCTTTTCCTGTGTGACTTATTTCAGTTAGAATCATCATACCTGAATCCACTCATTATGCTGCTACGGGCCTGATGACATAGATTTCATTGCTGAGTGATACTGCATTGTACGTAAGTACCACAACTTCTTTATCCATTTTTCACTTTCTGCGATATTGAACTTGTACCGTAAACCAGGTTCTTGTAAACAGAGCCGTCCCAACCTTTGGGATGGCTGTGTCTTTTTGATTTTAATTTCCCTAAGCTATAGGACCATAAGTGGAAGTGCCCTAGGCTCTGTTGCTTTGTTTTTTAGCTGTTTCAGGAAACACCATACACTTCTCCGGAGTGGCTGTTGGCAATTTACATCCCGCCCATCAGCATAACAAGGCTCCCAGTTCTCCATGGCCTGTCCTGCCTTTCTGGATTTTACACATTTTTCAGATGGCCCTTTAGACCGGGGGGAAGTGAGACTTCATTGTAGTGCAGATTTCCTTTGCAAGCTTGCTTGGTTGGCCAAAAAGGGCGTATGCGTTTTTTCCTGAATATATTTAGGAAAAAACGCATACGCCCTTTTTGGCCAAGTGCATCATTGTGGACGTTCTGCCTCTTTTCCTATGCTTTAAATGCAATTCCAGTCTACCTCCTGAAATTGGTTTCCTGCAATTCTGCCCCGCTTTCAAGTCCTCTTGGCAGCCTTACTTCAGTATATTTTTGGACGATAGCTGTCATTTATAACTCTGCAGGTTTGTGAATTACAGTGCCCCTGAGCTCCTTTCTTCAACTCGCTTTCTCGTGAGCTGGCCGCAACCCCGCAGGATGGCTTCAGGCCCTAATCTGGTTCCGGCACGGCACGCTGAGCCTTTGGTTAATTCCTCTTCCTGGTGGGAAATGAGAGTTAAATTTGCCCGTCCAGACACCTCCAGCTAGTCTCTCATTGGTTCTCCCTATTCCTGTACATCTTCCGCAGAAATTGCAAACTGGGCCAAACAGGAGGTTAAAGGCGCTGACTCTCCAAGTCGGGAGAGTGTTAGTAAAGCGTCTGGAATGTTGCACCCGAGTACCAGGGGACGAAAACTGAGACATATTGGAACACGTCTCCCGATCACACGGTTGATCATACTCTGGGTTCCACATGCATGTTTTAGCTGAAGGAAGAATACCTTAAACCTGGAGAGTTGAGACCCGTGGAATGGGTACCATGCAATATGACTTCAAAGGGTCTTCATTTGCTCACCGAACCTCTCCAATCCTATCACTGCTGCGTTTATGCCCCTGTACACACACTTGATTCTCTTTCAGAGACATAGCAATCCATAGGTTTTAAGATACTTCCTAGTCAGGTACACTCTTAGGCATTTAATATGGGGTGTTGAGTCCATTTCGTTGAGCAAGGAGTAGCTCTTGTCTATTCCATATTTGGCTTAAGGAACTTTATCTGTGCTCATTTCAATCTCTGGTTTTATGCAGCACCCCAACTCACCTTTCCCCTTAAGCAAGCATAAGTTGGTTTTCTAAATTTGAGACCCTGTTCTGTTTTGTAATTCAGTTCCTGTGTAGCCAAGTTTACATTCCGTGTATTAGTGATATCTTATGATGTTTCTTTTCCTGTGTGACTTATTTCAGTTAGAATCATCGTACCTGAATCCACTCATTATGCTGCTACGGGCCTGATGACATAGATTTCATTGCTGAGTGATACTGCATTGTACGTAAGTACCACAACTTCTTTATCCATTTTTCACTTTCTGCGATATTGAACTTGTACCGTAAACCAGGTTCTTGTAAACAGAGCCGTCCCAACCTTTGGGGTGGCTGTGTCTTTTGATTTTAATTTCCCTAAGCTATAGGACCATAAGTGGAAGTGCCCTAGGCTCTGTTGCTTTGTTTTTTAGATGTTTCAGGAAACACCATACACTTCTCCCGAGTGGCTGTTGGCAATTGACATCCCGCCCATCAGCATAACAAGGCTCCCAGTTCTCCATGGCCTGTCCTGCCTTTCTGGATTTTACACTTTTTTCAGATGGCCCTTTGGACCGGGGGGAAGTGAGACTTCATTGTAGTGCAGATTTCCTTTGCAAGCTTGCTTGGTTGGCCAAAAAGGGCGTATGCGTTTTTTCCTGAATATATTCAGGAAAAAACGCATACGCCCTTTTTGGCCAAGTGCATCATTGTGGACGTTCTGCGTCTTTTCCTATGCTTTAAATGCAATTCCAGTCTACCTCCTGAAATCGGTTTCCTGCAATTCTGCCCCGCTTTCAAGTCCTCTTGGCAGCCTTACTTCAGTATATTTTTGGACGATAGCTGTCATTTATAACTCTGCAGGTTTGTGAATTACAGTGCCCCTGAGCTCCTTTCTTCAACTCGCTTTCTCGTGAGCTGTCCGCAACACCGCAGGATGGCTTCAGGCCCTAATCTGGTTCCGGCACGGCACGCTGAGCCTTTGGTTAATTCCTCTTCCTGGTGGGAAATGAGAGTTAAATTTGCCCGTCCACACACCTCCAGCTAGTCTGTCATTGGTTCTCCCTATTCCTGTTCATCTTCCGCAGAAATTGCAAACTGGGCCAAACAGGAGGTTAAAGGCACTGACTCTCCAAGTCGGGAGAGTGTTAGTAAAGCGTCTGGAATGTTGCACCCGAGTACCAGGGGACGAAAACTGAGACATATTGGAACACGTCTCCCGATCACACGGTTGATCATACTCTGGGTTCCACATGCATGTTTTAGCTGAAGGAAGAATACCTTAAACCTGGAGAGTTGAGACCCGTGGAATGGGTACCATGCAATATGACTTCAAAGGGTCTTCATTTGCTCACCGAACCTCTCCAATCCTATCACTGCTGCGTTTATGCCCCTGTACACACACTTGATTCTCTTTCAGAGACATAGCAATCCATAGGTTTTAAGATACTTCCTAGTCAGGTACACTCTTAGGCATTTAATATGGGGTGTTGAGTCCATTTCGTTGAGCAAGGAGTAGCTCTTGTCTATTCCATATTTGGCTTAAGGAACATTATCTGTGCTCATTTCAATCTCTGGTTTTATGCAGCACCCCAACTCACCTTTCCCCTTAAGCAAGCATAAGTTGGTTTTCTAAATTTGAGACCCTGTTCTGTTTTGGAATTCAGTTCCTGTGTAGCCAAGGTTACATTCCGTGTATTAGTGATATCTTATGATGTTTCTTTTCCTGTGTGACTTATTTCAGTTAGAATCATCGTACCTGAATCCACTCATTATGCTGCTACGGGCCTGATGACATAGATTTCATTGCTGAGTGATACTGCATTGTACGTAAGTACCACAACTTCTTTATCCATTTTTCACTTTCTGCGATATTGAACTTGTACCGTAAATGAGTTTCTTGTAAACAGAGCCGTCCCAACCTTTTGGGTGGCTCTATCTTTTTGATTTTAATTTCCCTAAGCTATAGGACCATAAGTGGTAGTGCCCTAGGCTCTGTTGCTTTGTTTTTTAGATGTTTCAGGAAACACCATACACTTCTCCCGAGTGGCTCTTGGCAATTTACATCCCACCCATCAGCATAACAAGGCTCCCAGTTCTCCATGGCCTGTCCTGCCTTTCTAGATTTTACACTTTTTTCAGATGGCCCTTTTGACCGGGGGGAAGTGAGACTTTATTGTAGTGCAGATTTCCTTTGCAAGCTTGCTTGGTTGGCCAAAAAGGGCGTATGCGTTTTTTCCTGAATATATTCAGGAAAAAACGCATACGCCCTTTTTGGCCAAGTGCATCATTGTGGACGTTCTGCCTCTTTTCCTATGCTTTAAATGCAATTCCAGTCTACCTCCTGAAATCGGTTTCCTGCAATTCTGCCCCGCTTTCAAGTCCTCTTGGCAGCCTTACTTCAGTATATTTTTGGACGATAGCTATCATTTATAACTCTGCAGGTTTGTGAATTACAGTGCCCCTGAGCTCCTTTCTTCAACTCGCTTTCTCGTGAGCTGGCCGCAACACCGCAGGATTGCTTCAGGCCCTAATCTGGTTGCGGCACGGCACGCTGAGCCTTTGGTTAATTCCTCTTCCTGGTGGGAAATGAGAGTTAAATTTGCCCGTCCAGACACCTCCAGCTAGTCTCTCATTGGTTCTCCCTATCCCTGTTCATCTTCCGCAGAAATTGCAAACTGGGCCAAACAGGAGGTTAAAGGCACTGACTCTCCAAGTCGGGAGAGTGTTAGTAAAGCGTCTGGAATGTTGCACCCGAGTACCAGGGGACGAAAACTGAGACATATTGGAACACGTCTCCCGATCACACGGTTGATCATACTCTGGGTTCCACATGCATGTTTTAGCTGAAGGAAGAATACCTTAAACCTGGAGAGTTGAGACCCGTGGAATGGGTACCAGGCAATATGACTTCAAAGGGTCTTCATTTGCTCACCGAACTTCTCCAATCCTATCACTGCTGCGTTTATGCCCCTGTACACACGCTTGATTCTCTTTCGGAGACATAGCAATCCATAGGTTTTAAGATACTTCCTAGTCAGGTACACTCTTAGGCATTTAATATGGGGTGTTGAGTCCATTTCGTTGAGCAAGGAGTAGCTCTTGTCTATTCCATATTTGGCTTAAGGAACTTTATCTGTGCTCATTTCAATCTCTGGTTTTATGCAGCACCCCAACTCACCTTTCCCCTTAAGCAAGCATAAGTTGGTTTTCTAAATTTGAGACCCTGTTCTGTTTTGTAATTCAGTTCCTGTGTAGCCAAGTTTACATTCCGTGTCTTAGTGATATCTTATGATGTTTCTTTTTCTGTGTGACTCATTTCAGTTAGAATCATCATACCTGAATCCACTCATTATGCTGCTACGGGCCTGATGACATAGATTTCATTGCTGAGTGATACTGCATTGTACGTAAGTACCACAACTTCTTTGTCCATTTTTCACTTTCTGCGATATTGAACTTGTACCGTAAACCAGGTTCTTGTAAACAGAGCCGTCCCAACCTTTGGGGTGGCTGTGTCTTTTGATTTTAATTTCCCTAAGCTATAGGACCATAAGTGGAAGTGCCCTAGGCTCTGTTGCTTTGTTTTTTAGATGTTTCAGGAAACACCATACACTTCTCCCGAGTGGCTGTTGGCAATTTACATCCCACCCATCAGCATAACAAGGCTCCCAGTTCTCCATGGCCTGTCCTGCCTTTCTGGATTTTACACTTTTTTCAGATGGCCCTTTTGACCGGGGGGAAGTGAGACTTCATTGTAGTGCAGATTTCCTTTGCAAGCTTGCTTGGTTGGCCAAAAAGGGCGTATGCGTTTTTTCCTGAATATATTCAGGAAAAAACGCATACGCCCTTTTTGGCCAAGTGCATCATTGTGGACGTTCTGCCTCTTTTCCTATGCTTTAAATGCAATTCCAGTCTACCTCCTGAAATCGGTTTCCTGCAATTCTGCCCCGCTTTCAAGTCCTCTTGGCAGCCTTACTTCTGTATATTTTTGGACGATAGCTGTCATTTATAACTCTGCAGGTTTGTGAATTACAGTGCCCCTGAGCTCCTTTCTTCAACTCGCTTTCTCGTGAGCTGGCCGCAACACCGCAGGATGGCTTCAGGCCCTAATCTGGTTCCGGCACGGCACGCTGAGCCTTTGGTTAATTCCGCTTCCTGGTGGGAAATGAGAGTTAAATTTGCCCGTCCAGACACCTCCAGCTAGTCTCTCATTGGTTCTCCCTATTCCTGTTCATCTTCCGCAGAAATTGCAAACTGGGCCAAACAGGAGGTTAAAGGCACTGACTCTCCAAGTCGGGAGAGTGTTAGTAAAGCGTCTGGAATGTTGCACCCGAGTACCAGGGGACGAAAACTGAGACAAATTGGAACACGTCTCCCGATCACACGGTTGATCATACTCTGGGTTCCACATGCATGTTTTAGCTGAAGGAAGAATACCTTAAACCTGGAGAGTTGAGACCGGTGGAATGGGTACCATGCAATATGACTTCAAAGGGTCTTCATTTGCTCACCGAACCTCTCCAGTCCTATCACTGCTGCGTTTATGCCCCTGCACACACGCTTGATTCTCTTTCGGAGACATAGCAATCCATAGGTTTTAAGATACTTCCTAGTCAGGTACACTCTTAGGCATTTAATATGGGGTGTTGAGTCCATTTCGTTGAGCAAGGAGTAGCTCTTGTCTATTCCATATTTGGCTTAAGGAACTTTATCTGTGCTCATTTCAATCTCTGGTTTTATGCAGCACCCCAACTCACCTTTCCCCTTAAGGAAGCATAAGTTGGTTTTCTAAATTTGAGACCCTGTTCTGTTTTGTAATTCAGTTCCTGTGTAGCCAAGTTTACATTCCGTGTATTAGTGATATCTTATGATGTTTCTTTTTCTGTGTGAATCATTTCAGTTAGAATCATCATACCTGAATCCACTCATTATGCTGCTACGTGCCTGATGACATACATTTCATTGCTGAGTGATACTGCATTGTACGTAAGTACCACAACTTCTTTATCCATTTTTCACTTTCTGCGATATTAAACTTGTACCGTAAACCAGGTTCTTGTAAACAGAGCCGTCCCAACCTTTGGGGTGGCTGTGTCTTTTGATTTTAATTTCCCTAAGCTATAGGACCATAAGTGGAAGTGCCTTAGGCTCTGTTGCTTTGTTTTTTAGATGTTTCAGGAAACACCATACACTTCTCCCGAGTGGCTGTTGGCAATTTACATCCCACCCATCAGCATAACAAGGCTCCCAGTTCTCCATGGCCTGTCCTGCCTTTCTGGATTTTACACTTTTTTCAGATGGCCCTTTTGACCGGGGGGAAGTGAGACTTCATTGTAGTGCAGATTTCCTTTGCAAGCTTGCTTGGTTGGCCAAAAAGGGCGTATGCGTTTTTTCCTGAATATATTCAGGAAAAAACGCATACGCCCTTTTTGGCCAAGTGCATCATTGTGGACGTTCTGCCTCTTTTCCTATGCTTTAAATGCAATTCCAGTCTACCTCCTGAAATCGGTTTCCTGCAATTCTGCCCCGCTTTCAAGTCCTCTTGGCAGCCTTGCTTCAGTATATTTTTGGACGATAGCTGTCATTTATAACTCTGCAGGTTTGTGAATTACAGTGCCCCTGAGCTCCTTTCTTCAACTCGCTTTCTCGTGAGCTGGCCGCAACACCGCAGGATTGCTTCAGGCCCTAATCTGGTTCCGGCACGGCACGCTGAGCCTTTGGTTAATTCCTCTTCCTGGTGCGAAATGAGAGTTAAATTTGCCCGTCCAGACACCTCCAGCTAGTCTGTCATTGGTTCTCCCTATTCCTGTTCATCTTCCGCAGAAATTGCAAACTGGGCCAAACAGGAGGTTAAAGGCACTGACTCTCCAAGTCGGGAGAGTGTTAGTAAAGCGTCTGGAATGTTGCACCCGAGTACCAGGGGACGAAAACTGAGACATATTGGAACACGTCTCCCGATCACACGGTTGATCATACTCTGGGTTCCACATGCATGTTTTAGCTGAAGGAAGAATACCTTAAACCTGGAGAGTTGAGACCCGTGGAATGGGTACCATGCAATATGACTTCAAAGCATCTTCATTTGCTCACCGAACCTCTCCAATCCTATCACTGCTGCGTTTATGCCCCTGCACACACGCTTGATTCTCTTTCGGAGACATAGCAATCCATAGGTTTTAAGATACTTCCTAGTCAGGTACACTCTTAGGCGTTTAATATGGGGTGTTGAGTCCATTTCGTTGAGCAAGGAGTAGCTCTTGTCTATTCCATATTTGGCTTAAGGAACTTTATCTGTGCTCATTTCAATCTCTGGTTTTATGCAGCACCACAACTCACCTTTCCCCTTAAGCAAGCATAAGTTGGGTTTCTAAATTTGAGACCCTGTTCTGTTTTGCAATTCAGTTCCTGTGTAGCCAAGTTTACATTCCGTGTATTAGTGATATCTTATGATGTTTCTTTTTCTGTGTGACTTATTTCAGTTAGAATCATCATACCTGAATCCACTCATTATGCTGCTACGGGCCTGATGACATAGATTTCATTGCTGTGTGATATTGCATTGTACGTAAGTACCACCACTTCTTTATCCATTTTTCACTTTCTGCGATATTGAACTTGAACCGTAAACCAGGTTCTTGTAAACAGAGCCGTCCCAACCTTTGGGGTGGCTGTGTCTTTTGATTTTAATTTCCCTAAGCTATAGGACCATAAGTGGAAGTGCCCTAGGCTCTGTTGCTTTGTTTTTTAGATGTTTCAGGAAACACCATACACCTCTCCGGAGTGGCTGTTGGCAATTTACATCCCGCCCATCAGCATAACAAGGCTCCCAGTTCTCCATGGCCTGTCCTGCCTTTCTGGATTTCACACTTTTTTCAGATGGCCCTTTTGACCGGGGGGAAGTGAGACTTCATTGTAGTGCAGATTTCCTTTGCAAGCTTGCTTGGTTGGCCAAAAAGGGCGTATGCGTTTTTTCCTGAATATATTTAGGAAAAAACGCATACGCACTTTTTGGCCAAGTGCATCATTGTGGACGTTCTGCCTCTTTTCCTATGCTTTAAATGCAATTCCAGTCTACCTCCTGAAATCGGTTTCCTGCAATTCTGCCCCGCTTTCAAGTCCTCTTGGCAGCCTTACTTCAGTATATTTTTGGACGATAGCTGTCATTTATAACTCTGCAGGTTTGTGAATTACAGTGCCCCTGAGCTCCTTTCTTCAACTCGCTTTCTCGTGAGCTGGCCGCAACACCGCAGGATGGCTTCAGGCCCTAATCTGGTTCCGGCACGGCACGCTGAGCCTTTGGTTAATTCCTCTTCCTGGTGGGAAACGAGAGTTAAATTTGCCCGTCCACACACCTCCAGCTAGTCTGTCATTGGTTCTCCCTATTCCTGTTCATCTTCCGCAGAAATTGCAAACTGGGCCAAACAGGAGGTTAAAGGCACTGACTCTCCAAGTCGGGAGAGTGTTAGTAAAGCGTCTGGAATGTTGCACCCGAGTACCAGGGGACGAAAACTGAGACATATTGGAACACGTCTCCCGATCACACGGTTGATCATACTCTGGGTTCCACATGCATGTTTTAGCTGAAGGAAGAATACCTTAAACCTGGAGAGTTGAGACCCGTGGAATGGGTACCATGCAATATGACTTCAAAGGGTCTTCATTTGCTCACCGAACCTCTCCAATCCTATCACTGCTGCGTTTATGCCCCTGTACACACACTTGATTCTCTTTCAGAGACATAGCAATCCATAGGTTTTAAGATACTTCCTAGTCAGGTACACTCTTAGGCATTTAATATGGGGTGTTGAGTCCATTTCGTTGAGCAAGGAGTAGCTCTTGTCTATTCCATATTTGGCTTAAGGAACATTATCTGTGCTCATTTCAATCTCTGGTTTTATGCAGCACCCCAACTCACCTTTCCCCTTAAGCAAGCATAAGTTGGTTTTCTAAATTTGAGACCCTGTTCTGTTTTGGAATTCAGTTCCTGTGTAGCCAAGGTTACATTCCGTGTATTAGTGATATCTTATGATGTTTCTTTTCCTGTGTGACTTATTTCAGTTAGAATCATCGTACCTGAATCCACTCATTATGCTGCTACGGGCCTGATGACATAGATTTCATTGCTGAGTGATACTGCATTGTACGTAAGTACCACAACTTCTTTATCCATTTTTCACTTTCTGCGATATTGAACTTGTACCGTAAATGAGTTTCTTGTAAACAGAGCCGTCCCAACCTTTTGGGTGGCTCTATCTTTTTGATTTTAATTTCCCTAAGCTATAGGACCATAAGTGGTAGTGCCCTAGGCTCTGTTGCTTTGTTTTTTAGATGTTTCAGGAAACACCATACACTTCTCCCGAGTGGCTCTTGGCAATTTACATCCCACCCATCAGCATAACAAGGCTCCCAGTTCTCCATGGCCTGTCCTGCCTTTCTAGATTTTACACTTTTTTCAGATGGCCCTTTTGACCGGGGGGAAGTGAGACTTTATTGTAGTGCAGATTTCCTTTGCAAGCTTGCTTGGTTGGCCAAAAAGGGCGTATGCGTTTTTTCCTGAATATATTCAGGAAAAAACGCATACGCCCTTTTTGGCCAAGTGCATCATTGTGGACGTTCTGCCTCTTTTCCTATGCTTTAAATGCAATTCCAGTCTACCTCCTGAAATCGGTTTCCTGCAATTCTGCCCCGCTTTCAAGTCCTCTTGGCAGCCTTACTTCAGTATATTTTTGGACGATAGCTATCATTTATAACTCTGCAGGTTTGTGAATTACAGTGCCCCTGAGCTCCTTTCTTCAACTCGCTTTCTCGTGAGCTGGCCGCAACACCGCAGGATTGCTTCAGGCCCTAATCTGGTTGCGGCACGGCACGCTGAGCCTTTGGTTAATTCCTCTTCCTGGTGGGAAATGAGAGTTAAATTTGCCCGTCCAGACACCTCCAGCTAGTCTCTCATTGGTTCTCCCTATCCCTGTTCATCTTCCGCAGAAATTGCAAACTGGGCCAAACAGGAGGTTAAAGGCACTGACTCTCCAAGTCGGGAGAGTGTTAGTAAAGCGTCTGGAATGTTGCACCCGAGTACCAGGGGACGAAAACTGAGACATATTGGAACACGTCTCCCGATCACACGGTTGATCATACTCTGGGTTCCACATGCATGTTTTAGCTGAAGGAAGAATACCTTAAACCTGGAGAGTTGAGACCCGTGGAATGGGTACCATGCAATATGACTTCAAAGGGTCTTCATTTGCTCACCGAACTTCTCCAATCCTATCACTGCTGCGTTTATGCCCCTGTACACACGCTTGATTCTCTTTCGGAGACATAGCAATCCATAGGTTTTAAGATACTTCCTAGTCAGGTACACTCTTAGGCATTTAATATGGGGTGTTGAGTCCATTTCGTTGAGCAAGGAGTAGCTCTTGTCTATTCCATATTTGGCTTAAGGAACTTTATCTGTGCTCATTTCAATCTCTGGTTTTATGCAGCACCCCAACTCACCTTTCCCCTTAAGCAAGCATAAGTTGGTTTTCTAAATTTGAGACCCTGTTCTGTTTTGTAATTCAGTTCCTGTGTAGCCAAGTTTACATTCCGTGTCTTAGTGATATCTTATGATGTTTCTTTTTCTGTGTGACTCATTTCAGTTAGAATCATCATACCTGAATCCACTCATTATGCTGCTACGGGCCTGATGACATAGATTTCATTGCTGAGTGATACTGCATTGTACGTAAGTACCACAACTTCTTTGTCCATTTTTCACTTTCTGCGATATTGAACTTGTACCGTAAACCAGGTTCTTGTAAACAGAGCCGTCCCAACCTTTGGGGTGGCTGTGTCTTTTGATTTTAATTTCCCTAAGCTATAGGACCATAAGTGGAAGTGCCCTAGGCTCTGTTGCTTTGTTTTTTAGATGTTTCAGGAAACACCATACACTTCTCCCGAGTGGCTGTTGGCAATTTACATCCCACCCATCAGCATAACAAGGCTCCCAGTTCTCCATGGCCTGTCCTGCCTTTCTGGATTTTACACTTTTTTCAGATGGCCCTTTTGACCGGGGGGAAGTGAGACTTCATTGTAGTGCAGATTTCCTTTGCAAGCTTGCTTGGTTGGCCAAAAAGGGCGTATGCGTTTTTTCCTGAATATATTCAGGAAAAAACGCATACGCCCTTTTTGGCCAAGTGCATCATTGTGGACGTTCTGCCTCTTTTCCTATGCTTTAAATGCAATTCCAGTCTACCTCCTGAAATCGGGTTCCTGCAATTCTGCCCCGCTTTCAAGTCCTCTTGGCAGCCTTACTTCTGTATATTTTTGGACGATAGCTGTCATTTATAACTCTGCAGGTTTGTGAATTACAGTGCCCCTGAGCTCCTTTCTTCAACTCGCTTTCTCGTGAGCTGGCCGCAACACCGCAGGATGGCTTCAGGCCCTAATCTGGTTCCGGCACGGCACGCTGAGCCTTTGGTTAATTCCGCTTCCTGGTGGGAAATGAGAGTTAAATTTGCCCGTCCAGACACCTCCAGCTAGTCTCTCATTGGTTCTCCCTATTCCTGTTCATCTTCCGCAGAAATTGCAAACTGGGCCAAACAGGAGGTTAAAGGCACTAACTCTCCAAGTCGGGAGAGTGTTAGTAAAGCGTCTGGAATGTTGCACCCGAGTACCAGGGGACGAAAACTGAGACAAATTGGAACACGTCTCCCGATCACACGGTTGATCATACTCTGGGTTCCACATGCATGTTTTAGCTGAAGGAAGAATACCTTAAACCTGGAGAGTTGAGACCGGTGGAATGGGTACCATGCAATATGACTTCAAAGGGTCTTCATTTGCTCACCGAACCTCTCCAGTCCTATCACTGCTGCGTTTATGCCCCTGCACACACGCTTGATTCTCTTTCGGAGACATAGCAATCCATAGGTTTTAAGATACTTCCTAGTCAGGTACACTCTTAGGCATTTAATATGGGGTGTTGAGTCCATTTCGTTGAGCAAGGAGTAGCTCTTGTCTATTCCATATTTGGCTTAAGGAACTTTATCTGTGCTCATTTCAATCTCTGGTTTTATGCAGCACCCCAACTCACCTTTCCCCTTAAGGAAGCATAAGTTGGTTTTCTAAATTTGAGACCCTGTTCTGTTTTGTAATTCAGTTCCTGTGTAGCCAAGTTTACATTCCGTGTATTAGTGATATCTTATGATGTTTCTTTTTCTGTGTGAATCATTTCAGTTAGAATCATCATACCTGAATCCACTCATTATGCTGCTACGTGCCTGATGACATACATTTCATTGCTGAGTGATACTGCATTGTACGTAAGTACCACAACTTCTTTATCCATTTTTCACTTTCTGCGATATTAAACTTGTACCGTAAACCAGGTTCTTGTAAACAGAGCCGTCCCAACCTTTGGGGTGGCTGTGTCTTTTGATTTTAATTTCCCTAAGCTATAGGACCATAAGTGGAAGTGCCTTAGGCTCTGTTGCTTTGTTTTTTAGATGTTTCAGGAAACACCATACACTTCTCCCGAGTGGCTGTTGGCAATTTACATCCCACCCATCAGCATAACAAGGCTCCCAGTTCTCCATGGCCTGTCCTGCCTTTCTGGATTTTACACTTTTTTCAGATGGCCCTTTTGACCGGGGGGAAGTGAGACTTCATTGTAGTGCAGATTTCCTTTGCAAGCTTGCTTGGTTGGCCAAAAAGGGCGTATGCGTTTTTTCCTGAATATATTCAGGAAAAAACGCATACGCCCTTTTTGGCCAAGTGCATCATTGTGGACGTTCTGCCTCTTTTCCTATGCTTTAAATGCAATTCCAGTCTACCTCCTGAAATCGGTTTCCTGCAATTCTGCCCCGCTTTCAAGTCCTCTTGGCAGCCTTGCTTCAGTATATTTTTGGACGATAGCTGTCATTTATAACTCTGCAGGTTTGTGAATTACAGTGCCCCTGAGCTCCTTTCTTCAACTCGCTTTCTCGTGAGCTGGCCGCAACACCGCAGGATTGCTTCAGGCCCTAATCTGGTTCCGGCACGGCACGCTGAGCCTTTGGTTAATTCCTCTTCCTGGTGCGAAATGAGAGTTAAATTTGCCCGTCCAGACACCTCCAGCTAGTCTGTCATTGGTTCTCCCTATTCCTGTTCATCTTCCGCAGAAATTGCAAACTGGGCCAAACAGGAGGTTAAAGGCACTGACTCTCCAAGTCGGGAGAGTGTTAGTAAAGCGTCTGGAATGTTGCACCCGAGTACCAGGGGACGAAAACTGAGACATATTGGAACACGTCTCCCGATCACACGGTTGATCATACTCTGGGTTCCACATGCATGTTTTAGCTGAAGGAAGAATACCTTAAACCTGGAGAGTTGAGACCCGTGGAATGGGTACCATGCAATATGACTTCAAAGCATCTTCATTTGCTCACCGAACCTCTCCAATCCTATCACTGCTGCGTTTATGCCCCTGCACACACGCTTGATTCTCTTTCGGAGACATAGCAATCCATAGGTTTTAAGATACTTCCTAGTCAGGTACACTCTTAGGCGTTTAATATGGGGTGTTGAGTCCATTTCGTTGAGCAAGGAGTAGCTCTTGTCTATTCCATATTTGGCTTAAGGAACTTTATCTGTGCTCATTTCAATCTCTGGTTTTATGCAGCACCACAACTCACCTTTCCCCTTAAGCAAGCATAAGTTGGGTTTCTAAATTTGAGACCCTGTTCTGTTTTGCAATTCAGTTCCTGTGTAGCCAAGTTTACATTCCGTGTATTAGTGATATCTTATGATGTTTCTTTTTCTGTGTGACTTATTTCAGTTAGAATCATCATACCTGAATCCACTCATTATGCTGCTACGGGCCTGATGACATAGATTTCATTGCTGTGTGATATTGCATTGTACGTAAGTACCACCACTTCTTTATCCATTTTTCACTTTCTGCGATATTGAACTTGTACCGTAAACCAGGTTCTTGTAAACAGAGCCGTCCCAACCTTTGGGGTGGCTGTGTCTTTTGATTTTAATTTCCCTAAGCTATAGGACCATAAGTGGAAGTGCCCTAGGCTCTGTTGCTTTGTTTTTTAGATGTTTCAGGAAACACCATACACCTCTCCGGAGTGGCTGTTGGCAATTTACATCCCGCCCATCAGCATAACAAGGCTCCCAGTTCTCCATGGCCTGTCCTGCCTTTCTGGATTTCACACTTTTTTCAGATGGCCCTTTTGACCGGGGGGAAGTGAGACTTCATTGTAGTGCAGATTTCCTTTGCAAGCTTGCTTGGTTGGCCAAAAAGGGCGTATGCGTTTTTTCCTGAATATATTCAGGAAAAAACGCATACGCACTTTTTGGCCAAGTGCATCATTGTGGACGTTCTGCCTCTTTTCCTATGCTTTAAATGCAATTCCAGTCTACCTCCTGAAATCGGTTTCCTGCAATTCTGCCCCGCTTTCAAGTCCTCTTGGCAGCCTTACTTCAGTATATTTTTGGACGATAGCTGTCATTTATAACTCTGCAGGTTTGTGAATTACAGTGCCCCTGAGCTCCTTTCTTCAACTCGCTTTCTTGTGAGCTGGCCGCAACACCGCAGGATGGCTTCAGGCCCTAATCTGCTTCCGGCACGGCACGCTGAGCCTTTGGTTAATTCCTCTTCCTGGTGCGAAATGAGAATTAAATTTGCCCATCCAGACACCTCCATCTAGTCTGTCATTGGTTCTCCCTATTCCTGTTCATCTTCCGCAGAAATTGCAAACTGGGACAAACAGGAGGTTAAAGGCACTGACTCTCCAAGTCGGGAGAGTGTTAGTAAAGCGTCTGGAATGTTGCACCCGAGTACCAGGGGACGAAAACTGAGACATATTGGAACACATCTCCCGATCACATGGTTGATCATACTCTGGATTCCACATGCATGTTTTAGCTGAAGGAAGAATACCTTAAACCTGGAGAGTTGAGACCCGTGGAATGGGTAACATGCAATATGATTTCAAAGGGTCTTCATTTGCTCACCGAACCTCTCCAGTCCTATCACTGCTGCGTTTATGCCCCTGCACACACGATTGATTCACTTTCGGAGACATAGCAATCCATAGGTTTTAAGATACTTCCTAGTCAGGTATATTCTTAGGTGTTTAATATGGGGTGTTGAATCCATTTCGTTGAGCAAGGAGTAGCTCTTGTCTATTCCATATTTGGCTTAAGGAACTTTATCTGTGCTCATTTCAATCTCTGGTTTTATGCAGCACCCCAACTCACCTTTCCCCTTAAGCAAGCATAAGTTGGTTTTCTAAATTTGAGACCCTGTTCTGTTTTGGAATTCAGTTCCTGTGTAGCCAAGTTTACATTCCATGTATTAGTGATATCTTATGATGTTTCTTTTTCTGTGTGACTTATTTCAGTTAGAATCATCATACCTGAATCCACTCATTATGCTGCTACGGGCCTGATGACATAGATTTCCTTGCTGAGTGATATTGCATTGTACGTAAGTACCACAACTTCTTTATCCATTTTTCACTTTCTGCGATATTGAACTTGTACCGTATACCAGGTTCTTGTAAACAGAGCCGTCCCAACCTTTGGGGTGGCTGTGTCTTTTGATTTTAATTTCCCTAAGCTATAGGACCATAAGTGGAAGTGCCCTAGGCTCTGTTGCTTTGTTTTTTAGATGTTTCAGGAAACACCATACACTTCTCCCGAGTGGCTGTTGGCAATTTACATCCCGCCCATCAGCATAACAAGGCTCCCAGTTCTCCATGGCCTGTCCTGCCTTTCTGGATTTTACACTTTTTTCAGATGGCCCTTTTGACCGGGGGGAAGTGAGACTTCTTTGTAGTGCAGATTTCCTTTGCAAGCTTGCTTGGTTGGCCAAAAAGGGCGTATGCGTTTTTTCCTGAGGAAAAAACGCATACGCCCTTTTTGGCCAAGTGCATCATTGTGGACGTTCTGCCTCTTTTCCTATGCTTTAAATGCAATTCCAGTCTACCTCCTGAAATCGGTTTCCTGCAATTCTGCCCCGCTTTCAAGTCCTCTTGGCAGCCTTACTTCAGTATATTTTTGGACGATAGCTGTCATTTATAACTCTGCAGGTTTGTGAATTACAGTGCCCCTGAGCTCCTTTCTTCAACTCGCTTTCTCGTGAGCTGGCCGCAACACCGCAGGATGGCTTCAGGCCCTAATCTGGTTCCGGCACGGCACGCTGAGCCTTTGGTTAATTCCTCTTCCTGGTGGGAAATGAGAGTTAAATTTGCCCGTCCAGACACCTACAGCTAGTCTGTCATTGGTTCTCCCTATTCCTGTTCATCTTCCGCAGAAATTGCAAACTGGGCCAAACAGGAGGTTAAAGGCACTGACTCTCCAAGTCGGGAGAGTGTTAGTAAAGCGTCTGGAATGTTACACCCGAGTACCAGGGGACGAAAACTGAGACATATTGGAACACGTCTCCCGATCACACGGTTGATCATACTCTGGGTTCCACATGCATGTTTTAGCTGAAGGAAGAATACCTTAAACATGGAGAGTTGAGACCCGTGGAATGGGTACCATGCAATATGACTTCAAAGGGTCTTCATTTGCTCACCGAACCTCTCCAATCCTATCACTGCTGCGTTTATGCCCCTGTACACACACTTGATTCTCTTTCAGAGACATAGCAATCCATAGGTTTTAAGATACTTCCTAGTCAGGTACACTCTTAGGCATTTAATATGGGGTGTTGAGTCCATTTCGTTGAGCAAGGAGTAGCTCTTGTCTATTCCATATTTGGCTTAAGGAACTTTATCTGTGCTCATTTCAATCTCTGGTTTTATGCAGCACCCCAACTCACCTTTCCCCTTAAGCAAGCATAAGTTGGTTTTCTAAATTTGAGACCCTGTTCTGTTTTGTAATTCAGTTCCTGTGTAGCCAAGTTTACATTCCGTCTATTAGTGATATCTTATGATGTTTCTTTTTCTGTGTGACTTATTTCAGTTAGAATCATCATACCTGAATCCACTCATTATGCTGCTACGGGCCTGATGACATAGATTTCATTGCTGTGTGATATTGCATTGTACGTAAGTACCACCACTTCTTTATCCATTTTTCACTTTCTGCGATATTGAACTTGTACCGTAAACCAGGTTCTTGTAAACAGAGCCGTCCCAACCTTTGGGGTGGCTGTGTCTTTTGATTTTAATTTCCCTAAGCTATAGGACCATAAGTGGAAGTGCCCTACGCTCAGTTGCTTTGTTTTTTAGATGTTTCAGGAAACACCATACACTTCTCCGGAGTGGCTGTTGGCAATTGACATCCCGCCCATCAGCATAACAAGGCTCCCAGTTCTCCATGGCCTGTCCTGCCTTTCTGGATTTTACACTTTTTTCAGATGGCCCTTTGAACCGGGGGGAAGTGAGACTTCATTGTAGTGCAGATTTCCTTTGCAAGCTTGCTTGGTTGGCCAAAAAGGGCGTATGCGTTTTTTCCTGAATATATTCAGGAAAAAACGCATACGCCCTTTTTGGCCAAGTGCATCATTGTGGACGTTCTGCCTCTTTTCCTATGCTTTAAATGCAATTCCAGTCTACCTCCTGAAATCGGTTTCCTGCAATTCTGCCCCGCTTTCAAGTCCTCTTGGCAGCCTTACTTCAGTATATTTTTGGACGATAGCTGTCATTTATAACTCTGCAGGTTTGTGAATTACAGTGCCCCTGAGCTCCTTTCTTCAACTCGCTTTCTCGTGAGCTGGCCGCAACACCGCAGGATGGCTTCAGGCCCTAATCTGGTTCCGGCACGGCACGCTGAACCTTTGGTTAATTCCTCTTCCTGGTGGGAAATGAGAGTTAAATTTGCCCGTCCAGACACCTCCAGCTAGTCTGTCATTGGTTCTCCCTATTCCTGTTCATCTTCCGCAGAAATTGCAAACTGGGCCAAACAGGAGGTTAAAGGCGCTGACTCTCCAAGTCGGGAGAGTGTCAGTAAAGCGTCTGGAATGTTGCACCCGAGTACCAGGGGACGAAAACTGAGACATATTTGAACACGTCTCCCGATCACACGGTTGATCATACTCTGGGTTCCACATGCATGTTTTAGCTGAAGGAAGAATACCTTAAACCTGGAGAGTTGAGACCCGTGGAATGGGTACCATGCAATATGACTTCAAAGGGTCTTAATTTGCTCACTGAACCTCTCCAATCCTATCACTGCTGCGTTTATGCCCCTGTACACACACTTGATTCTCTTTCAGAGACATAGCAATCCATAGGTTTTAAGATACTTCCTAGTCAGGTACACTCTTAGGCGTTTAATATGGGGTGTTGAGTCCATTTCGTTGAGCAAGGAGTAGCTCTTGTCTATTCCATATTTGGCTTAAGGAACTTTATCTGTGCTCATTTCAATCTCTGGTTTTATGCAGCACCCCAACTCACCTTTCCCCTTAAGCAAGCATAAGTTGGTTTTCTAAATTTGAGACCCTGTTCTGTTTTGGAATTCAGTTCCTGTGTAGCCAAGTTTACATTCCGTGTATTAGTGATATCTTATGATGTTTCTTTTCCTGTGTGACTTATTTCAGTTAGAATCATCATACCTGAATCCACTCATTATGCTGCTACAGGCCTGATGACAGATTTCATTTCTGAGTGATACTGCATTGTACGTAAGTACCACAACTTCTTTATCCATTTTTCACTTTCTGCGATATTGAACTTGTACCGTAAACCAGGTTCTTGTAAACAGAGCCGTCCCAACCTTTGGGGTGGCTGTGTCTTTTGATTTTAATTTCCCTAAGCTATAGGACCATAAGTGGAAGTGCCCTAGGCTCTGTTGCTTTGTTTTTTAGGTGTTTCAGGAAACACCATACACTTCTCCCGAGTGGCTGTTGGCAATTTACATCCCGCCCAACAGCATAAAAAGGCTCCGAGTTCTCCATGGCCTGTCCTGCCTTTCTGGATTTTACACTTTTTTCAGATGGCCCTTTTGACCGGGGGGAAGTGAGACTTCATTGTAGTGCAGATTTCCTTTGCAAGCTTGCTTGGTTGGCCAAAAAGGGCGTATGCGTTTTTTCCTGAATATATTTAGGAAAAAACGCATACGCCCTTTTTGGCCAAGTGCATCATTGTGGACGTTCTGCCTCTTTTCCTATGCTTTAAATGCAATTCCAGTCTACCTCCTGAAATCGGTTTCCTGCAATTCTGCCCCGCTTTCAAGTCCTCTTGGCAGCCTTACTTCAGTATATTTTTGGACGATAGCTGTCATTTATAACTCTGCAGGTTTGTGAATTACAGTGCCCCTGAGCTCCTTTCTTCAACTCGCTTTCTCGTGAGCTGGCCGCAACCCCGCAGGATGGCTTCAGGCCCTAATCTGGTTCCGGCACGGCACGCTGAGCCTTTGGTTAATTCCTCTTCCTGGTGGGAAATGAGAGTTAAATTTGCCCGTCCAGACATCTCCAGCTAGTCTCTCATTGGTTCTCCCTATTCCTGTACATCTTCCGCAGAAATTGCAAACTGGGCCAAACAGGAGGTTAAAGGCACTGACTCTCCAAGTCGGGAGAGTGTTAGTAAAGCGTCTGGAATGTTGCACCCGAGTACCAGGGGACGGAAACTGACACATATTGGAACACGTCTCCCGATCACACGGTTGATCATACTCTGGGTTCCACATGCATGTTTTAGCTGAAGGAAGAATACCTTAAACCTGGAGAGTTGAGACCCGTGGAATGGGTACCATGCAATATGACTTCAAAGGGTCTTCATTTGCTCACCGAACCTCTCCAATCCTATCACTGCTGCGTTTATGCCCCTGTACACACACTTGATTCTCTTTCAGAGACATAGCAATCCATAGGTTTTAAGATACTTCCTAGTCAGGTACACTCTTAGGCATTTAATATGGGGTGTTGAGTCCATTTCGTTGAGCAAGGAGTAGCTCTTGTCTATTCCATATTTGGCTTAAGGAACTTTATCTGTGCTCATTTCAATCTCTGGTTTTATGCAGCACCCCAACTCACCTTTCCCCTTAAGCAAGCATAAGTTGGTTTTCTAAATTTGAGATCCTGTTCTGTTTTGTAATTCAGTTCCTGTGTAGCCAAGGTTACATTCCGTGTATTAGTGATATCTTATGATGTTTCTTTTTCTGTGTGACTTATTTCAGTTAGAATCATCGTACCTGAATCCACTCATTATGCTGCTACGGGCCTGATGACATAGATTTCATTGCTGAGTGATATTGCATTGTACGTAAGTACCACAACTTCTTTATCCATTTTTCACTTTCTGCGATATTGAACTTGTACCGTAAACCAGGTTCTTGTAAACAGAGCCGTCCCAACCTTTGGGGTGGCTGTGTCTTTTGATTTTAATTTCCCTAAGCTATAGGACAATAAGTGGAAGTGCCCTAGGCTCTGTTGCTTTGTTTTTTAGATGTTTCAGGAAACACCATACACTTCTCCCGAGTGGCTGTTGGCAATTGACATCCCGCCCATCAGCATAACAAGGCTCCCAGTTCTCCATGGCCTGTCCTGCCTTTCTGGATTTTACACTTTTTTCAGATGGCCCTTTTGACCGGGGGGAAGTGAGACTTCATTGTAGTGCAGATTTCCTTTGCAAGCTTGCTTGGTTGGCCAAAAAGGGCGTATGCGTTTTTTCCTGAATATATTCAGGATAAAACGCATACGCCCTTTTTGGCCAAGTGCATCATTGTGGACGTTCTGCCTCTTTTCCTATGCTTTAAATGCAATTCCAGTCTACCTCCTGAAATCGGTTTCCTGCAATTCTGCCCCGCTTTCAAGTCCTCTTGGCAGCCTTACTTCAGTATATTTTTGGACGATAGCTGTCATTTATAACTCTGCAGGTTTGTGAATTACAGTGCCCCTGAGCTCCTTTCTTCAACTCGCTTTCTCGTGAGCTGGCCGCAACACCGCAGGATGGCTTCAGGCCCTAATCTGGTTCCGGCACGGCACGCTGAACCTTTGGTTAATTCCTCTTCCTGGTGGGAAATGAGAGTTAAATTTGCCCGTCCAGACACCTCCAGCTAGTCTGTCATTGGTTCTCCCTATTCCTGTTCATCTTCCGCAGAAATTGCAAACTGGGCCAAACAGGAGGTTAAAGGCGCTGACTCTCCAAGTCGGGAGAGTGTCAGTAAAGCGTCTGGAATGTTGCACCCGAGTACCAGGGGACGAAAACTGAGACATATTTGAACACGTCTCCCGATCACACGGTTGATCATACTCTGGGTTCCACATGCATGTTTTAGCTGAAGGAAGAATACCTTAAACCTGGAGAGTTGAGACCCGTGGAATGGGTACCATGCAATATGACTTCAAAGGGTCTTAATTTGCTCACCGAACCTCTCCAATCCTATCACTGCTGCGTTTATGCCCCTGTACACACACTTGATTCTCTTTCAGAGACATAGCAATCCATAGGTTTTAAGATACTTCCTAGTCAGGTACACTCTTAGGCGTTTAATATGGGGTGTTGAGTCCATTTCGTTGAGCAAGGAGTAGCTCTTGTCTATTCCATATTTGGCTTAAGGAACTTTATCTGTGCTCATTTCAATCTCTGGTTTTATGCAGCACCCCAACTCACCTTTCCCCTTAAGCAAGCATAAGTTGGTTTTCTAAATTTGAGACCCTGTTCTGTTTTGGAATTCAGTTCCTGTGTAGCCAAGTTTACATTCCGTGTATTAGTGATATCTTATGATGTTTCTTTTCCTGTGTGACTTATTTCAGTTAGAATCATCATACCTGAATCCACTCATTATGCTGCTACAGGCCTGATGACAGATTTCATTTCTGAGTGATACTGCATTGTACGTAAGTACCACAACTTCTTTATCCATTTTTCACTTTCTGCGATATTGAACTTGTACCGTAAACCAGGTTCTTGTAAACAGAGCCGTCCCAACCTTTGGGGTGGCTGTGTCTTTTGATTTTAATTTCCCTAAGCTATAGGACCATAAGTGGAAGTGCCCTAGGCTCTGTTGCTTTGTTTTTTAGGTGTTTCAGGAAACACCATACACTTCTCCCGAGTGGCTGTTGGCAATTTACATCCCGCCCAACAGCATAAAAAGGCTCCGAGTTCTCCATGGCCTGTCCTGCCTTTCTGGATTTTACACTTTTTTCAGATGGCCCTTTTGACCGGGGGGAAGTGAGACTTCATTGTAGTGCAGATTTCCTTTGCAAGCTTGCTTGGTTGGCCAAAAAGGGCGTATGCGTTTTTTCCTGAATATATTTAGGAAAAAACGCATACGCCCTTTTTGGCCAAGTGCATCATTGTGGACGTTCTGCCTCTTTTCCTATGCTTTAAATGCAATTCCAGTCTACCTCCTGAAATCGGTTTCCTGCAATTCTGCCCCGCTTTCAAGTCCTCTTGGCAGCCTTACTTCAGTATATTTTTGGACGATAGCTGTCATTTATAACTCTGCAGGTTTGTGAATTACAGTGCCCCTGAGCTCCTTTCTTCAACTCGCTTTCTCGTGAGCTGGCCGCAACCCCGCAGGATGGCTTCAGGCCCTAATCTGGTTCCGGCACGGCACGCTGAGCCTTTGGTTAATTCCTCTTCCTGGTGGGAAATGAGAGTTAAATTTGCCCGTCCAGACATCTCCAGCTAGTCTCTCATTGGTTCTCCCTATTCCTGTACATCTTCCGCAGAAATTGCAAACTGGGCCAAACAGGAGGTTAAAGGCACTGACTCTCCAAGTCGGGAGAGTGTTAGTAAAGCGTCTGGAATGTTGCACCCGAGTACCAGGGGACGGAAACTGACACATATTGGAACACGTCTCCCGATCACACGGTTGATCATACTCTGGGTTCCACATGCATGTTTTAGCTGAAGGAAGAATACCTTAAACCTGGAGAGTTGAGACCCGTGGAATGGGTACCATGCAATATGACTTCAAAGGGTCTTCATTTGCTCACCGAACCTCTCCAATCCTATCACTGCTGCGTTTATGCCCCTGTACACACACTTGATTCTCTTTCAGAGACATAGCAATCCATAGGTTTTAAGATACTTCCTAGTCAGGTACACTCTTAGGCATTTAATATGGGGTGTTGAGTCCATTTCGTTGAGCAAGGAGTAGCTCTTGTCTATTCCATATTTGGCTTAAGGAACTTTATCTGTGCTCATTTCAATCTCTGGTTTTATGCAGCACCCCAACTCACCTTTCCCCTTAAGCAAGCATAAGTTGGTTTTCTAAATTTGAGATCCTGTTCTGTTTTGTAATTCAGTTCCTGTGTAGCCAAGGTTACATTCCGTGTATTAGTGATATCTTATGATGTTTCTTTTTCTGTGTGACTTATTTCAGTTAGAATCATCGTACCTGAATCCACTCATTATGCTGCTACGGGCCTGATGACATAGATTTCATTGCTGAGTGATATTGCATTGTACGTAAGTACCACAACTTCTTTATCCATTTTTCACTTTCTGCGATATTGAACTTGTACCGTAAACCAGGTTCTTGTAAACAGAGCCGTCCCAACCTTTGGGGTGGCTGTGTCTTTTGATTTTAATTTCCCTAAGCTATAGGACAATAAGTGGAAGTGCCCTAGGCTCTGTTGCTTTGTTTTTTAGATGTTTCAGGAAACACCATACACTTCTCCCGAGTGGCTGTTGGCAATTGACATCCCGCCCATCAGCATAACAAGGCTCCCAGTTCTCCATGGCCTGTCCTGCCTTTCTGGATTTTACACTTTTTTCAGATGGCCCTTTTGACCGGGGGGAAGTGAGACTTCATTGTAGTGCAGATTTCCTTTGCAAGCTTGCTTGGTTGGCCAAAAAGGGCGTATGCGTTTTTTCCTGAATATATTCAGGAAAAAACGCATACGCCCTTTTTGGCCAAGTGCATCATTGTGGACGTTCTGCCTCTTTTCCTATGCTTTAAATGCAATTCCAGTCTACCTCCTGAAATCGGTTTCCTGCAATTCTGCCCCGCTTTCAAGTCCTCTTGGCAGCCTTACTTCAGTATATTTTTGGATGATAGCTGTCATTTATAACTCTGCAGGTTTGTGAATTACAGTGCCCCTGAGCTACTTTCTTCAACTCGCTTTCTTGTGAGCTAGCCGCAACACCGCAGGATGGCTTCAGGCCCTAATGTGGTTCCGGCATGGCACGCTGAGCCTTTGGTTAATTCCTCTTCCTGGTGGGAAATGAGAGTTAAATTTGCCCGTCCAGACACCTCCAGCTAGTCTGTCATTGGTTCTCCCTATTCCTGTTCATCTTCCGCAGAAATTGCAAACTGGGCCAAACAGGAGGTTAAAGGCACTGACTCTCCAAGTCGGGAGAGTGTTAGTAAAGCGTCTGGAATGTTGCACCGGATTACCAGGGGACGAAAACTGACACATATTGGAACACGTCTCCCGATCACACGGTTGATCATACTCTGGGTTCCACATGCATGTTTTAGCTGAAGGAAGAATACCTTAAACCTGGAGAGTTGAGACCCGTGGAATGGGTACCATGCAATATGATTTCAAAGGGTCTTCATTTGCTCACCGAACTTCTCCAATCCTATCACTGCTGCATTTATGCCCCTGTACACACGGTTGATTCTCTTTCGGAGACATAGCAATCCATAGGTTTTAAGATACTTCCTAGTCAGGTACACTCTTAGGCATTTAATATGGGGTGTTGAGTCCATTTCGTTGAGCAAGGAGTAGCTCTTGTCTATTCCATATTTGGCTTAGGAACTTTATCTGTGCTAAGTTCAATCTCTGGTTTTATGCAGCACCCCAACTCACCTTTCCCCTTAAGCAAGCATAAGTTGGTTTTCTAAATTTGAGACCCTGTTCTGTATTGTAATTCTGTTCCTATGTAGCCAAGTTTATATTCCGTGTATTAGTGATATCTTATGATGTTTCTTTTTCTGTGTGACTTATTTCAGTTAGAATCATCATACCTGAATCCACTTATTATGCTGCTACGGGCCTGATGACATAGATTTCATTGCTGAGTGATATTGCATTGTACGTAAGTACCACAACTTCTTTATCCATTTTTCACTTTCTGAGATATTGAACTTGTACCGTAAATGAGTTTCTAGTAAACAGAGCCGTCCCAAAATTTTGGGTGGCTCTGTCTTTTTGATTTTAATTTCCCTAAGCTATAGGACCATAAGTGGAAGTGCCCTAGGCTCTGTTGCTTTGTTTTTTAGATGTTTCAGGAAACACCATACACTTCTCCCGAGTGGCTGTTGGCAATTTACATCCCGCCCATCAGCATAACAAGGCTCCCAGTTCTCCATGGCCTGTCCTGCCTTTCTGGATTTTACACGTTTTTCAGATGGCCCTTTTGACCGGGGGGAAGTGAGACTTCATTGTAGTGCAGATTTCCTTTGCAAGCTTGCTTGGTTGTCCAAAAAGGGCGTATGCGTTTTTTCCTGAATATATTCAGAAAAAAACGCATACGCCCTTTTTGACCAAGTGCATCATTGTGGACGTTCTGCCTCTTTTCCTATGCTTTAAATGCAATTCCAGTCTACCTCCTGAAATCGGTTTCCTGCAATTCTGCCCCGCTTTCAAGTCCTCTTGGCAGCCTTACTTCAGTATATTTTTGGACGATAGCTGTCATTTATAACTCTGCAGGTTTGTGAATTACAGTGCCCCTGAGCTCCTTTCTTCAACTCGCTTTCTCGTGAGCTGGCCGCAACCCCGCAGGATGGCTTCAGGCCCTAATCTGGTTCCGGCACGGCACGCTGAGCCTTTGGTTAATTCCTCTTCCTGGTGGGAAATGAGAGTTAAATTTGCCTGTCCAGACACCTCCAGCTAGTCTGTCATTGGTTCTCCCTATTCCTGTTCATCTTCCGCAGAAATTGCAAACTGGGCCAAACAGGAGGTTAAAGGCACTGACTCTCCAAGTCGGGAGAGTGTTAGTAAAGCGTCTGGAATGTTGCACCCGAGTACCAGGGGACGAAAACTGAGACATATTGGAACACGTCTCCCGATCACACGGTTGATCATACTCTGGGTTCCACATGCATGTTTTAGCTGAAGGAAGAATACCTTAAACCTGGAGAGTTGAGACCCGTGGAATGGGTACCATGCAATATGACTTCAAAGGGTCTTCATTTGCTCACCGAACCTCTCCAATCCTATCACTGCTGCGTTTATGCCCCTGCACACACGCTTGATTCTCTTTTGGAGACATAGCAATCCATAGGTTTTAAGATACTTCCTAATCAGGTACATTCTTAGGTGTTTAATATGGGGTGTTGAATCCATTTCGTTGAGCAAGGAGTAGCTCTTGTCTATTCCATATTTGGCTTAAGGAACTTTATCTGTGCTCATTTCAATCTCTGGTTTTATGCAGCACCCCAACTCACCTTTCCCCTTAAGCAAGCATAAGTTGGTTTTCTAAATTTGAGACCCTGTTCTGTTTTGTAATTCAGTTCCTATGTAGCCAAGTTTACATTCCGTGTATTAGTGATATCTTATGATGTTTCTTTTCCTGTGTGACTTATTTCAGTTAGAATCATCATACCTGAATCCACTCATTATGCTGCTACGGGGCTGATGACATAGATTTCATTGCTGAGTGATATTGCATTGTACGTAAGTACCACAACTTCTTTATCCATTTTTCACTTTCTGCGATATTGAACTTGTACCGTAAACCAGGTTCTTGTAAACAGAGCCGTCCCAACCTTTGGGGTGGCTGTGTCTTTTGATTTTAATTTCCCTAAGCTATAGGACCATAAGTGGAAGTGCCCTAGGCTCTGTTGCTTTGTTTTTTAGATGTTTCAGGAAACACCATACACTTCTCCCGAGTGGCTGTTGGCAATTGACATCCCGCCCATCAGCATAACAAGGCTCCCAGTTCTCCATGGCCTGTCCTGCCTTTCTGGATTTTACACTTTTTTCAGATGGCCCTTTGGACCGGGGGGAAGTGAGACTTCATTGTAGTGCAGATTTCCTTTGCAAGCTTGCTTGGTTGGCCAAAAAGTGCGTATGCGTTTTTTCCTGAATATATTCAGGAAAAAACGCATACGCACTTTTTGGCCAAGTGCATCATTGTGGACGTTCTGCCTCTTTTCCTATGCTTTAAATGCAATTCCAGTCTACCTCCTGAAATCGGTTTCCTGCAATTCTGCCCCGCTTTCAAGTCCTCTTGGCAGCCTTACTTCAGTATATTTTTGGACGATAGCTGTCATTTATAACTCTGCAGGTTTGTGAATTACAGTGCCCCTGAGCTCCTTTCTTCAACTCGCTTTCTCGTGAGCTGGCCGCAACACCGCAGGATGGCTTCAGGCCCTAATCTGGTTCCGGCACGGCACGCTGAACCTTTGGTTAATTCCTCTTCCTGGTGGGAAATGAGAGTTAAATTTGCCCGTCCAGACACCTCCAGCTAGTCTGTCATTGGTTCTCCCTATTCCTGTTCATCTTCCGCAGAAATTGCAAACTGTGCCAAACAGGAGGTTAAAGGCGCTGACTCTCCAAGTCGGGAGAGTGTTAGTAAAGCGTCTGGAATGTTGCACCCGAGTACCAGGGGACGAAAACTGAGACATATTGGAACACGTCTCCCGATCACACGGTTGATCATACTCTGGGTTCCACATGCATGTTTTAGCTGAAGGAAGAATACCTTAAACCTGGAGAGTTGAGACCCGTGGAATGGGTACCATGCAATATGACTTCAAAGGGTCTTCATTTGCTCACCGAACCTCTCCAATCCTATCACTGCTGCGTTTATGCCCCTGTACACACACTTGATTCTCTTCCAGAGACATAGCAATCCATAGGTTTTAAGATACTTCCTAGTCAGGTACACTCTTAGGCATTTAATATGGGGTGTTGAGTCCATTTCGTTGAGCAAGGAGTAGCTCTTGTCTATTCCATATTTGGCTTAAGGAACTTTATCTGTGCTCATTTCAATCTCTGGTTTTATGCAGCACCCCAACTCACCTTTCCCCTTAAGCAAGCATAAGTTGGTTTTCTAAATTTGAGACCCTGTTCTGTTTTGTAATTCAGTTCCTGTGTAGCCAAGTTTACATTCCGTGTATTAGTGATATCTTATGATGTTTCTTTTTCTGTGTGACTTACTTCAGTTAGAATCATCGTACCTGAATCCACTCATTATGCTGCTACGGGCCTGATGACATAGATTTCATTGCTGAGTGATATTGCATTGTACGTAAGTACCACAACTTCTTTATCCATTTTTCACTTTCTGCGATATTGAACTTGTACCGTAAACCAGGTTCTTGTAAACAGAGCCGTCCCAACCTTTGGGGTGGCTGTGTCTTTTGATTTTAATTTCCCTAAGCTATAGGACCATAAGTGGAAGTGCCCTACGCTCTCTTGCTTTGTTTTTTAGATGTTTCAGGAAACACCATACACTTCTCCGGAGTGGCTGTTGGCAAGTTACATCCTGCCCATCAGCATAACAAGGCTCCCAGTTCTCCTTGGCCTGTCCTGCCTTTCTGGATTTTACACTTTTTTCAGATGGCCCTTTTGACCGGGGGGAAGTGAGACTTCACTGTAGTGCAGATTTCCTTTGCAAGCTTGCTTGGTTGGCCAAAAAGGGCGTATGCCTTTTTTCCTGAATATATTCAGGAAAAAACGCATACGCCCTTTTTGGCCAAGTGCATCATTGTGGACGTTCTGCCTCTTTTCCTATGCTTTAAATGCAATTCCAGTCTACCTCCTGAAATCGGTTTCCTGCAATTCTGCCCCACTTTCAAGTCCTCTTGGCAGCCTTACTTCAGTATATTTTTGGACGATAGCTGTCATTTATAACTCTGCAGGTTTCTGAATTACAGTGCCCCTGAGCTCCTTTCTTCAACTCGCTTTCTTGTGAGCTGGCCGCAACACCGCAGGATTGCTTCAGGCCCTAATGTGGTTCCGGCACGGCACGCTGAGCCTTTGGTTAATTCCTCTTCCTGGTGGGAAATGAGAGTTTAATTTGCCCGTCCACACACCTCCAGCTAGTCTCTCATTGGTTCTCCCTATTCCTGTACATCTTCCGCAGAAATTGCAAACTGGGCCAAACAGGAGGTTAAAGGCGCTGACTCTCCAAGTCGGGAGAGTGTTAGTAAAGCGTCTGGAATGTTGCACCCGAGTACCAGGGGACGGAAACTGACACATATTGGAACACGTCTCCCGATCACACGGTTGATCATACTCTGGGTTCCACATGCATGTTTTAGCTGAAGGAAGAATACCTTAAACCTGGAGAGTTGAGACCCGTGGAATGGGTACCATGCAATATGACTTCAAAGGGTCTTCATTTGCTCACCGAACCTCTCCAATCCTATCACTGCTGCGTTTATGCCCCTGCACACACGCTTGATTCTCTTTCGGAGACATAGCAATCCATAGGTTTTAAGATACTTCCTAGTCAGGTATATTCTTAGGTGTTTAATATGGGGTGTTGAATCCATTTCGTTGAGCAAGGAGTAGCTCTTGTCTATTCCATATTTGGCTTAAGGAACTTTATCTGTGCTCATTTCAATCTCTGCTTTTATACAGCACCCCAACTCACCTTTCCCCTTAAGCAAGCATAAGTTGGTTTTCTAAATTTGAGACCCTGTTCTGTTTTGGAATTCAGTTCCTGTGTAGCCAAGTTTACATTCCGTGTATTAGTGATATCTTATGATGTTTCTTTTTCTGTGTGACTTATTTCAGTTAGAATCATCATACCTGAATCCACTCATTATGCTGCTACGGGCCTGATGACATAGATTTCCTTGCTGAGTGATATTGCATTGTACGTAAGTACCACAACTTCTTTATCCATTTTTCACTTTCTGCGATATTGAACTTGTACCGTAAACCAGGTTCTTGTAAACAGAGCCGTCCCAACCTTTGGGGTGGCTGTGTCTTTTGATTTTAATTTCCCTAAGCTATAGGACCATAAGTGGAAGTGCCCTAGGCTCTGTTGCTTTGTTTTTTAGATGTTTCAGGAAACACCATACACTTCTCCCGAGTGGCTGTTGGCAATTTACATCCCGCCCATCAGCATGACAAGGCTCCCAGTTCTCCATGGCCTGTCCTGCCTTTCTGGATTTCACACTTTTTTCAGATGGCCCTTTTGACCGGGGGGAAGTGAGACTTCATTGTAGTGCAGATTTCCTTTGCAAGCTTGCTTGGTTGGCCAAAAAGGGCGTATGCGTTTTTTCCTGAATATATTCAGGAAAAAACGCATACGCCCTTTTTGGCCAAGTGCATCATTGTGGACGTTCTGCCTCTTTTCCTATGCTTTAAATGCAATTCCAGTCTACCTCCTGAAATCGGTTTCCTGCAATTCTGCCCCGCTTTCAAGTCCTCTTGGCAGCCTTACTTCAGTATATTTTTGGACGATAGCTGTCATTTATAACTCTGCAGGTTTGTGAATTACAGTGCCCCTGAGCTCCTTTCTTCAACTCGCTTTCTCGTGAGCTGGCCGCAACACCGCAGGATGGCTTCAGGCCCTAATCTGGTTCCGGCACGGCACGCTGAGCCTTTGGTTAATTCCTCTTCCTGGTGGGAAATGAGAGTTAAATTTGCCCGTCCACACACCTCCAGCTAGTCTCTCATTGGTTCTCCCTATTCCTGTACATCTTCCGCAGAAATTGCAAACTGGGCCAAACAGGAGGTTAAAGGCGCTGACTCTCCAAGTCGGGAGAGTGTTAGTAAAGCGTCTGGAATGTTGAACCCGAGTACCAGGGGACGGAAACTGACACATATTGGAACACGTCTCCCGATCACACGGTTGATCATACTCTGGGTTCCACATGCATGTTTTAGCTGAAGGAAGAATACCTTAAACCTGGAGAGTTGAGACCCCTGGAATGGGTACCATGCAATATGACTTCAAAGGGTCTTCATTTGCTCACCGAACCTCTCCAATCCTATCACTGCTGCGTTTATGCCCCTGCACACACGCTTGATTCTCTTTCGGAGACATAGCAATCCATAGGTTTTAAGATACTTCCTAGTCAGGTATATTCTTAGGTGTTTAATATGGGGTGTTGAATCCATTTCGTTGAGCAAGGAGTAGCTCTTGTCTATTCCATATTTGGCTTAAGGAACTTTATCTGTGCTCATTTCAATCTCTGGTTTTATGCAGCACCCCAACTCACCTTTCCCCTTAAGCAAGCATAAGTTGGTTTTCTAAATTTGAGACCCTGTTCTGTTTTGGAATTCAGTTCCTGTGTAGCCAAGTTTACATTCCGTGTATTAGTGATATCTTATGATGTTTCTTTTTCTGTGTGACTTATTTCAGTTAGAATCATCATACCTGAATCCACTCATTATGCTGCTACGGGCCTGATGACATAGATTTCCTTGCTGAGTGATATTGCATTGTACGTAAGTACCACAACTTCTTTATCCATTTTTCACTTTCTGCGATATTGAACTTGTACCGTAAACCAGGTTCTTGTAAACAGAGCCGTCCCAACCTTTGGGGTGGCTGTGTCTTTTGATTTTAATTTCCCTAAGCTATAGGACCATAAGTGGAAGTGCCCTAGGCTCTGTTGCTTTGTTTTTTAGATGTTTCAGGAAACACCATACACTTCTCCCGAGTGGCTGTTGGCAATTTACATCCCGCCCATCAGCATAACAAGGCTCCCAGTTCTCCATGGCCTGTCCTGCCTTTCTGGATTTCACACTTTTTTCAGATGGCCCTTTTGACCGGGGGGAAGTGAGACTTCATTGTAGTGCAGATTTCCTTTGCAAGCTTGCTTGGTTGGCCAAAAAGGGCGTATGCGTTTTTTCCTGAATATATTCAGGAAAAAACGCATACGCCCTTTTTGGCCAAGTGCATCATTGTGGACGTTCTGCCTCTTTTCCTATGCTTTAAATGCAATTCCAGTCTACCTCCTGAAATCGGTTTCCTGCAATTCTGCCCCGCTTTCAAGTCCTCTTGGCAGCCTTACTTCAGTATATTTTTGGACGATAGCTGTCATTTATAACTCTGCAGGTTTGTGAATTACAGTGCCCCTGAGCTCCTTTCTTCAACTCGCTTTCTCGTGAGCTGGCCGCAACACCGCAGGATGGCTTCAGGCCCTAATCTGTTTCCGGCACAGCACGCTGAGCCTTTGGTTAATTCCTCTTCCTGGTGGGAAATGAGAGTTAAATTTGCCCGTCCACACACCACCAGCTAGTCTCTCATTGGTTCTCCCTATTCCTGTACATCTTCCGCAGAAATTGCAAACTGGGCCAAACAGGAGGTTAAAGGCGCTGACTCTCCAAGTCGGGAGAGTGTTAGTAAAGCCTCTGGCATGTTGCACCCGAGTACCAGAAAACGAAAAGTGAGACACATTTGAATATGTTTCTCGATCACATGGTGGATCATACTCTGGGTTCCACATGCATGTTTTAGCTGAAGGAAGAATACCTTAAACCTGGAGAGTTGAGACCCGTGGAATGGGTACCATGCAATATGATTTCAAAGGGTCTTCATTTGCTCACCGAACCTCTCCAATCCTATCACTGCTGCGTTTATGCCCCTGCACACACGCTTGATTCTCTTTCGGAGACATAGCAATCCATAGGTTTTAAGATACTTCCTAGTCAGGTATATTCTTAGGTGTTTAATATGGGGTGTTGAATCCATTTCGTTGAGCAAGGAGTAGCTCTTGTCTATTCCATATTTGGCTTAAGGAACTTTATCTGTGCTCATTTCAATCTCTGCTTTTATGCAGCACCCCAACTCACCTTTCCCCTTAAGCAAGCATAAGTTGGTTTTCTAAATTTGAGACCCTGTTCTGTTTTGGAATTCAGTTCCTGTGTAGCCAAGTTTACATTCCGTGTATTAGTGATATCTTATGATGTTTCTTTTTCTGTGTGACTTATTTCAGTTAGAATCATCATACCTGAATCCACTCATCATGCTGCTACGGGCCTAATGACATAGATTTCCTTGCTGAGTGATATTGCATTGTACGTAAGTACCACAACTTCTTTATCCATTTTTCACTTTCTGCGATATTGAACTTGTACCGTAAACCAGGTTCTTGTAAACAGAGCCGTCCCAACCTTTGGGGTGGCTGTGTCTTTTGATTTTAATTTCCCTAAGCTATAGGACCATAAGTGGAAGTGCCCTAGGCTCTGTTGCTTTGTTTTTTAGATGTTTCAGGAAACACCATACACTTCTCCCGAGTGGCTGTTGGCAATTTACATCCCGCCCAACAGCATAAAAAGGCTCCCAGTTCTCCATGGCCTGTCCTGCCTTTCTGGATTTTACACTTTTTTCAGATGGCCCTTTTGACCGGGGGGAAGTGAGACTTCATTGTAGTGCAGATTTCCTTTGCAAGCTTGCTTGGTTGGCCAAAAAGGGCGTATGCGTTTTTTCCTGAATATATTTAGGAAAAAACGCATACGCCCTTTTTGGCCAAGTTCATCATTGTGGACGTTCTGCCTCTTTTCCTATGCTTTAAATGCAATTCCAGTCTACCTCCTGAAATCGGTTTCCTGCAATTCTGCCCCGCTTTCAAGTCCTCTTGGCAGCCTTACTTCAGTATATTTTTGGACGATAGCTGTCATTTATAACTCTGCAGGTTTGTGAATTACAGTGCCCCTGAGCTCCTTTCTTCAACTCGCTTTCTCGTGAGCTGGCCGCAACCCCGCAGGATGGCTTCAGGCCCTAATCTGGTTCCGGCACGGCACGCTGAGCCTTTGGTTAATTCCTCTTCCTGGTGGGAAATGAGAGTTAAATTTGCCCGTCCAGACACCTCCAGCTAGTCTCTCATTGGTTCTCCCTATTCCTGTACATCTTCCAAGAAATTGCAAACTGGGCCAAACAGGAGGTTAAAGGCGCTGACTCTCCAAGTCGGGAGAGTGTTAGTAAAGCGTCTGGAATGTTGCACCCGAGTACCAGGGGACGGAAACTGACACATATTGGAACACGTCTCCCGATCACACGGTTGATCATACTCTGGGTTCCACATGCATGTTTTAGCTGAAGGAAGAATACCTTAAACCTGGAGAGTTGAGACCCGTGGAATGGGTACCATGCAATATGACTTCAAAGGGTCTTCATTTGCTCACCGAACCTCTCCAATCCTATCACTGCTGCGTTTATACCTCTGTACACACACTTGATTCTCTTTCAGAGACATAGCAATCCATAGGTTTTAAGATACTTCCTAGTCAGGTACACTCTTAGGCATTTAATATGGGGTGTTGAGTCCATTTCGTTGAGCAAGGAGTAGCTCTTGTCTATTCCATATTTGGCTTAAGGAACTTTATCTGTGCTCATTTCAATCTCTGGTTTTATGCAGCACCCCAACTCACCTTTCCCCTTAAGCAAGCATAAGTTGGTTTTCTAAATTTGAGACCCTGTTCTGTTTTGTAATTCAGTTCCTGTGTAGCCAAGTTTACATTCCGTCTATTAGTGATATCTTATGATGTTTCTTTTTCTGTGTGACTTATTTCAGTTAGAATCATCGTACCTGAATCCACTCATTATGCTGCTACGGGCCTGATGACATAGATTTCATTGCTGAGTGATATTGCATTGTACGTAAGTACCACAACTTCTTTATCCATTTTTCACTTTCTGCGATATTGAACTTGTACTGTAAACCAGGTTCTTGTAAACAGAGCCGTCCCAACATTTGGGGTGGCTGTGTCTTTTGATTTTAATTTCCCTAAGCTATAGGACCATAAGTGGAAGTGCCCTACGCTCTGTTGCTTTGTTTTTTAGATGTTTCAGGAAACACCATACACTTCTCCGGAGTGGCTGTTGGCAAGTTACATCCTGCCCATCAGCATAACAAGGCTCCCAGTTCTCCTTGGCCTGTCCTGGCTTTCTGGATTTTACACTTTTTTCAGATGGCCCTTTTGACCGGGGGGAAGTGAGACTTCATTGTAGTGCAGATTTCCTTTGCAAGCTTGCTTGGTTGGCCAAAAAGGGCGTATGTGTTTTTTCCTGAATATATTCAGGAAAAAACGCATACGCCCTTTTTGGCCAAGTGCATCATTGTGGACGTTCTGCCTCTTTTCCTATTCTTTAAATGCAATTCCAGTCTACCTCCTGAAATCGGTTTCCTGCAATTCTGCCCCGCTTTCAAGTCCTCTTGGCAGCCTTACTTCAGTATATTTTTGGACGATAGCTGTCATTTATAACTCTGCAGGTTTCTGAATTACAGTGCCCCTGAGCTCCTTTCTTCAACTCGCTTTCTTGTGAGCTGGCCGCAACACCGCAGGATTGCTTCAGGCCCTAATGTGGTTCCGGCACGGCACGCTGAGCCTTTGGTTAATTCCTCTTCCTGGTGGGAAATGAGAGTTAAATTTGCCCGTCCAGACACCTCCATCTAGTCTGTCATTGGTTCTCCCTATTCCTGTTCATCTTCCGCAGAAATTGCAAACTGGGCCAAACAGGAGGTTAAAGGCACTGACTCTCCAAGTCGGGAGAGTGTTAGTAAAGCCTCTGGCATGTTGCACCCGAGTACCAGGGAACGAAAAGTGAGACACATTTGAATATGTTTCTCGATCACATGGTGGATCATACTCTGGGTTCCACATGCATGTTTTAGCTGAAGGAAGAATACCCTAAACCTGGAGAGTTGAGACCTGTGGAATGGGTACCATGCAATATGACTTCAAAGGGTCTTCATTTGCTCACCGAACCTCTCCAATCCTATCACTGCTGCGTTTATGCCCCTGTACACACGCTTGATTCTCTTTCGGAGACATAGCAATCCATAGATTTTAAGATTCTTCCTAGTCAGGTATATTTTTATGTGTTTAATATGGGGTGTTGAATCCATTTCGTTGAGCAAGGAGTAGCTCTTGTCTATTACATATTTGGCTTAAGGAACTTTATCTGTGCTCATTTCAATCTCTGGTTTTATGCGGCACCCCAACTCACCTTTCCCCTTAAGCAAGCATAAGTTGGTTTTCTAAATTTGAGACCCTGTTCTGTTTTGAAATTCAGTTCCTGTGTAGCCAAGTTTACATTCCGTGTATTAGTGATATCTTATGATGTTTCTTTTTCTGTGTGACTTATTTCAGTTAGAATCATCATACCTGAATCCACTCATTATGCTGCTACGGGCCTGATGACATAGATTTCCTTGCTGAGTGATACTGCATTGTACGTAAGTACCACAACTTCTTTATCCATTTTTCACTTTCTGCGATAGTGAACTTGTACCGTAAACCAGGTTCTTGTAAACAGAGCCGTCCCAACCTTTGGGGTGGCTGTGTCTTTTTGATTTTAATTTCCCTAAGCTATAGGACCATAAGTGGAAGTGCCCTAGGCTCTGTTGCTTTGTTTTTTAGATGTTTCAGGAAACACCATACACTTCTCCCGAGTGGCTGTTGGCAATTTACATCCCGCCCATCAGCATAACAAGGCTCCCAGTTCTCCATGGCCTGTCCTGCCTTTCTGGATTTTACACTTTTTTCAGATGGCCCTTTTGACCGGGGGGAAGTGAGACTTCATTGTAGTGCAGATTTCCTTTGCAAGCTTGCTTGGTTGGCCAAAAAGGGCGTATGCGTTTTTTCCTGAATATATTTAGGAAAAAACGCATACGCCCTTTTTGGCCAAGTTCATCATTGTGGACGTTCTGCCTCTTTTCCTATGCTTTAAATGCAATTCCAGTCTACCTCCTGAAATCGGTTTCCTGCAATTCTGCCCCACTTTCAAGTCCTCTTGGCAGCCTTACTTCAGTATATTTTTGGACGATAGCTGTCATTTATAACTCTGCAGGTTTCTGAATTACAGTGCCCCTGAGCTCCTTTCTTCAACTCGCTTTCTTGTGAGCTGGCCGCAACACCGCAGGATTGCTTCAGGCCCTAATGTGGTTCCGGCACGGCACGCTGAGCCTTTGGTTAATTCCTCTTCCTGGTGGGAAATGAGAGTTTAATTTGCCCGTCCACACACCTCCAGCTAGTCTCTCATTGGTTCTCCCTATTCCTGTACATCTTCCGCAGAAATTGCAAACTGGGCCAAACAGGAGGTTAAAGGCGCTGACTCTCCAAGTCGGGAGAGTGTTAGTAAAGCGTCTGGAATGTTGCACCCGAGTACCAGGGGACGGAAACTGACACATATTGGAACACGTCTCCCGATCACACGGTTGATCATACTCTGGGTTCCACATGCATGTTTTAGCTGAAGGAAGAATACCTTAAACCTGGAGAGTTGAGACCCGTGGAATGGGTACCATGCAATATGACTTCAAAGGGTCTTCATTTGCTCACCGAACCTCTCCAATCCTATCACTGCTGCGTTTATGCCCCTGCACACACGCTTGATTCTCTTTCGGAGACATAGCAATCCATAGGTTTTAAGATACTTCCTAGTCAGGTATATTCTTAGGTGTTTAATATGGGGTGTTGAATCCATTTCGTTGAGCAAGGAGTAGCTCTTGTCTATTCCATATTTGGCTTAAGGAACTTTATCTGTGCTCATTTCAATCTCTGCTTTTATGCAGCACCCCAACTCACCTTTCCCCTTAAGCAAGCATAAGTTGGTTTTCTAAATTTGAGACCCTGTTCTGTTTTGGAATTCAGTTCCTGTGTAGCCAAGTTTACATTCCGTGTATTAGTGATATCTTATGATGTTTCTTTTTCTGTGTGACTTATTTCAGTTAGAATCATCATACCTGAATCCACTCATTATGCTGCTACGGGCCTGATGACATAGATTTCCTTGCTGAGTGATATTGCATTGTACGTAAGTACCACAACTTCTTTATCCATTTTTCACTTTCTGCGATATTGAACTTGTACCGTAAACCAGGTTCTTGTAAACAGAGCCGTCCCAACCTTTGGGGTGGCTGTGTCTTTTGATTTTAATTTCCCTAAGCTATAGGACCATAAGTGGAAGTGCCCTAGGCTCTGTTGCTTTGTTTTTTAGATGTTTCAGGAAACACCATACACTTCTCCCGAGTGGCTGTTGGCAATTTACATCCCGCCCATCAGCATGACAAGGCTCCCAGTTCTCCATGGCCTGTCCTGCCTTTCTGGATTTCACACTTTTTTCAGATGGCCCTTTTGACCGGGGGGAAGTGAGACTTCATTGTAGTGCAGATTTCCTTTGCAAGCTTGCTTGGTTGGCCAAAAAGGGCGTATGCGTTTTTTCCTGAATATATTCAGTAAAAAACGCATACGCCCTTTTTGGCCAAGTGCATCATTGTGGACGTTCTGCCTCTTTTCCTATGCTTTAAATGCAATTCCAGTCTACCTCCTGAAATCGGTTTCCTGCAATTCTGCCCCGCTTTCAAGTCCTCTTGGCAGCCTTACTTCAGTATATTTTTGGACGATAGCTGTCATTTATAACTCTGCAGGTTTGTGAATTACAGTGCCCCTGAGCTCCTTTCTTCAAGTCGCTTTCTCGTGAGCTGGCCGCAACACCGCAGGATGGCTTCAGGCCCTAATCTGGTTCCGGCACGGCACGCTGAGCCTTTGGTTAATTCCTCTTCCTGGTGGGAAATGAGAGTTAAATTTGCCCGTCCACACACCTCCAGCTAGTCTCTCATTGGTTCTCCCTATTCCTGTACATCTTCCGCAGAAATTGCAAACTGGGCCAAACAGGAGGTTAAAGGCGCTGACTCTCCAAGTCGGGAGAGTGTTAGTAAAGCCTCTGGCATGTTGCACCCGAGTACCAGAAAACGAAAAGTGAGACACATTTGAATATGTTTCTCGATCACATGGTGGATCATACTCTGGGTTCCACATGCATGTTTTAGCTGAAGGAAGAATACCTTAAACCTGGAGAGTTGAGACCCGTGGAATGGGTACCATGCAATATGATTTCAAAGGGTCTTCATTTGCTCACCGAACCTCTCCAATCCTATCACTGCTGCGTTTATGCCCCTGCACACACGCTTGATTCTCTTTCGGAGACATAGCAATCCATAGGTTTTAAGATACTTCCTAGTCAGGTATATTCTTAGGTGTTTAATATGGGGTGTTGAATCCATTTCGTTGAGCAAGGAGTAGCTCTTGTCTATTCCATATTTGGCTTAAGGAACTTTATCTGTGCTCATTTCAATCTCTGCTTTTATGCAGCACCCCAACTCACCTTTCCCCTTAAGCAAGCATAAGTTGGTTTTCTAAATTTGAGACCCTGTTCTGTTTTGGAATTCAGTTCCTGTGTAGCCAAGTTTACATTCCGTGTATTAGTGATATCTTATGATGTTTCTTTTTCTGTGTGACTTATTTCAGTTAGAATCATCATACCTGAATCCACTCATCATGCTGCTACGGGCCTAATGACATAGATTTCCTTGCTGAGTGATATTGCATTGTACGTAAGTACCACAACTTCTTTATCCATTTTTCACTTTCTGCGATATTGAACTTGTACCGTAAACCAGGTTCTTGTAAACAGAGCCGTCCCAACCTTTGGGGTGGCTGTGTCTTTTGATTTTAATTTCCCTAAGCTATAGGACCATAAGTGGAAGTGCCCTAGGCTCTGTTGCTTTGTTTTTTAGATGTTTCAGGAAACACCATACACTTCTCCCGAGTGGCTGTTGGCAATTTACATCCCGCCCAACAGCATAAAAAGGCTCCCAGTTCTCCATGGCCTGTCCTGCCTTTCTGGATTTTACACTTTTTTCAGATGGCCCTTTTGACCGGGGGGAAGTGAGACTTCATTGTAGTGCAGATTTCCTTTGCAAGCTTGCTTGGTTGGCCAAAAAGGGCGTATGCGTTTTTTCCTGAATATATTTAGGAAAAAACGCATACGCCCTTTTTGGCCAAGTTCATCATTGTGGACGTTCTGCCTCTTTTCCTATGCTTTAAATGCAATTCCAGTCTACCTCCTGAAATCGGTTTCCTGCAATTCTGCCCCGCTTTCAAGTCCTCTTGGCAGCCTTACTTCAGTATATTTTTGGACGATAGCTGTCATTTATAACTCTGCAGGTTTGTGAATTACAGTGCCCCTGAGCTCCTTTCTTCAACTCGCTTTCTCGTGAGCTGGCCGCAACCCCGCAGGATGGCTTCAGGCCCTAATCTGGTTCCGGCACGGCACGCTGAGCCTTTGGTTAATTCCTCTTCCTGGTGGGAAATGAGAGTTAAATTTGCCCGTCCAGACACCTCCAGCTAGTCTCTCATTGGTTCTCCCTATTCCTGTACATCTTCCAAGAAATTGCAAACTGGGCCAAACAGGAGGTTAAAGGCGCTGACTCTCCAAGTCGGGAGAGTGTTAGTAAAGCGTCTGGAATGTTGCACCCGAGTACCAGGGGACGGAAACTGACACATATTGGAACACGTCTCCCGATCACACGGTTGATCATACTCTGGGTTCCACATGCATGTTTTAGCTGAAGGAAGAATACCTTAAACCTGGAGAGTTGAGACCCGTGGAATGGGTACCATGCAATATGACTTCAAAGGGTCTTCATTTGCTCACCGAACCTCTCCAATCCTATCACTGCTGCGTTTATACCTCTGTACACACACTTGATTCTCTTTCAGAGACATAGCAATCCATAGGTTTTAAGATACTTCCTAGTCAGGTACACTCTTAGGCATTTAATATGGGGTGTTGAGTCTATTTCGTTGAGCAAGGAGTAGCTCTTGTCTATTCCATATTTGGCTTAAGGAACTTTATCTGTGCTCATTTCAATCTCTGGTTTTATGCAGCACCCCAACTCACCTTTCCCCTTAAGCAAGCATAAGTTGGTTTTCTAAATTTGAGACCCTGTTCTGTTTTGTAATTCAGTTCCTGTGTAGCCAAGTTTACATTCCGTCTATTAGTGATATCTTATGATGTTTCTTTTTCTGTGTGACTTATTTCAGTTAGAATCATCGTACCTGAATCCACTCATTATGCTGCTACGGGCCTGATGACATAGATTTCATTGCTGAGTGATATTGCATTGTACGTAAGTACCACAACTTCTTTATCCATTTTTCACTTTCTGCGATATTGAACTTGTACTGTAAACCAGGTTCTTGTAAACAGAGCCGTCCCAACATTTGGGGTGGCTGTGTCTTTTGATTTTAATTTCCCTAAGCTATAGGACCATAAGTGGAAGTTCCCTACGCTCTGTTGCTTTGTTTTTTAGATGTTTCAGGAAACACCATACACTTCTCCGGAGTGGCTGTTGGCAAGTTACATCCTGCCCATCAGCATAACAAGGCTCCCAGTTCTCCTTGGCCTGTCCTGGCTTTCTGGATTTTACACTTTTTTCAGATGGCCCTTTTGACCGGGGGGAAGTGAGACTTCATTGTAGTGCAGATTTCCTTTGCAAGCTTGCTTGGTTGGCCAAAAAGGGCGTATGTGTTTTTTCCTGAATATATTCAGGAAAAAACGCATACGCCCTTTTTGGCCAAGTGCATCATTGTGGACGTTCTGCCTCTTTTCCTATTCTTTAAATGCAATTCCAGTCTACCTCCTGAAATCGGTTTCCTGCAATTCTGCCCCGCTTTCAAGTCCTCTTGGCAGCCTTACTTCAGTATATTTTTGGACGATAGCTGTCATTTATAACTCTGCAGGTTTCTGAATTACAGTGCCCCTGAGCTCCTTTCTTCAACTCGCTTTCTTGTGAGCTGGCCGCAACACCGCAGGATTGCTTCAGGCCCTAATGTGGTTCCGGCACGGCACGCTGAGCCTTTGGTTAATTCCTCTTCCTGGTGGGAAATGAGAGTTAAATTTGCCCGTCCAGACACCTCCATCTAGTCTGTCATTGGTTCTCCCTATTCCTGTTCATCTTCCGCAGAAATTGCAAACTGGGCCAAACAGGAGGTTAAAGGCACTGACTCTCCAAGTCGGGAGAGTGTTAGTAAAGCCTCTGGCATGTTGCACCCGAGTACCAGGGAACGAAAAGTGAGACACATTTGAATATGTTTCTCGATCACATGGTGGATCATACTCTGGGTTCCACATGCATGTTTTAGCTGAAGGAAGAATACCCTAAACCTGGAGAGTTGAGACCTGTGAAATGGGTACCATGCAATATGACTTCAAAGGGTCTTCATTTGCTCACCGAACCTCTCCAATCCTATCACTGCTGCGTTTATGCCCCTGTACACACGCTTGATTCTCTTTCGGAGACATAGCAATCCATAGATTTTAAGATTCTTCCTAGTCAGGTATATTTTTATGTGTTTAATATGGGGTGTTGAATCCATTTCGTTGAGCAAGGAGTAGCTCTTGTCTATTACATATTTGGCTTAAGGAACTTTATCTGTGCTCATTTCAATCTCTGGTTTTATGCGGCACCCCAACTCACCTTTCCCCTTAAGCAAGCATAAGTTGGTTTTCTAAATTTGAGACCCTGTTCTGTTTTGAAATTCAGTTCCTGTGTAGCCAAGTTTACATTCCGTGTATTAGTGATATCTTATGATGTTTCTTTTTCTGTGTGACTTATTTCAGTTAGAATCATCATACCTGAATCCACTCATTATGCTGCTACGGGCCTGATGACATAGATTTCCTTGCTGAGTGATACTGCATTGTACGTAAGTACCACAACTTCTTTATCCATTTTTCACTTTCTGCGATAGTGAACTTGTACCGTAAACCAGGTTCTTGTAAACAGAGCCGTCCCAACCTTTGGGGTGGCTGTGTCTTTTTGATTTTAATTTCCCTAAGCTATAGGACCATAAGTGGAAGTGCCCTAGGCTCTGTTGCTTTGTTTTTTAGATGTTTCAGGAAACACCATACACTTCTCCCGAGTGGCTGTTGGCAATTTACATCCCGCCCATCAGCATAACAAGGCTCCCAGTTCTCCATGGCCTGTCCTGCCTTTCTGGATTTTACACTTTTTTCAGATGGCCCTTTTGACCGGGGGGAAGTGAGACTTCATTGTAGTGCAGATTTCCTTTGCAAGCTTGCTTGGTTGGCCAAAAAGGGCGTATGCGTTTTTTCCTGAATATATTTAGGAAAAAACGCATACGCCCTTTTTGGCCAAGTTCATCATTGTGGACGTTCTGCCTCTTTTCCTATGCTTTAAATGCAATTCCAGTCTACCTCCTGAAATCGGTTTCCTGCAATTCTGCCCCGCTTTCAAGTCCTCTTGGCAGCCTTACTTCAGTATATTTTTGGACGATAGCTGTCATTTATAACTCTGCAGGTTTGTGAATTACAGTGCCCCTGAGCTCCTTTCTTCAACTCGCTTTCTCGTGAGCTGGCCGCAACACTGCAGGATGGCTTCAGGCCCTAATCTGGTTCCGGCACGGCACGCTGAGCCTTTGGTTAATTCCTCTTCCTGGTGGGAAATGAGAGTTAAATTTGCCCGTCCAGACACCTCCAGCTAGTCTCTCATTGGTTCTCCCTATCCCTGTTCATCTTCCGCAGAAATTGCAAACTGGGCCAAACAGGAGGTTAAAGGCACTGACTCTCCAAGTCGGGAGAGTGTTAGTAAAGCGTCTGGAATGTTGCACCCGAGTACCAGGGGACGGAAACTGACACATATTGGAACACGTCTCCCGATCACACGGTTGATCATACTCTGGGTTCCACATGCATGTTTTAGCTGAAGGAAGAATACCTTAAACCTGGAGAGTTGAGACCCGTGGAATGGGTAACATGCAATATGATTTCAAAGGGTCTTCATTTGCTCACCGAACCTCTCCAGTCCTATCACTGCTGCGTTTATGCCCCTGCACACACGCTTGATTCTCTTTCGGAGACATAGCAATCCATAGGTTTTAAGATACTTCCTAGTCAGGTATATTCTTAGGTGTTTAATATGGGGTGTTGAATCCATTTCGTTGAGCAAGGAGTAGCTCTTGTCTATTCCATATTTGGCTTAAGGAACTTTATCTGTGCTCATTTCAATCTCTGCTTTTATGCAGCACCCCAACTCACCTTTCCCCTTAAGCAAGCATAAGTTGGTTTTCTAAATTTGAGACCCTGTTCTGTTTTGGAATTCAGTTCCTGTGTAGCCAAGTTTACATTCCGTGTATTAGTGATATCTTATGATGTTTCTTTTTCTGTGTGACTTATTTCAGTTAGAATCATCATACCTGAATCCACTCATTATGCTGCTACGGGCCTGATGACATAGATTTCCTTGCTGAGTGATATTGCATTGTACGTAAGTACCACAACTTCTTTATCCATTTTTCACTTTCTGCGATATTGAACTTGTACCGTAAACCAGGTTCTTGTAAACAGAGCCGTCCCAACCTTTGGGGTGGCTGTGTCTTTTGATTTTAATTTCCCTAAGCTATAGGACCATAAGTGGAAGTGCCCTAGGCTCTGTTGCTTTGTTTTTTAGATGTTTCAGGAAACACCATACACTTCTCCCGAGTGGCTGTTGGCAATTTACATCCCGCCCAACAGCATAAAAAGGCTCCCAGTTCTCCATGGCCTGTCCTGCCTTTCTGGATTTTACACTTTTTTCAGATGGCCCTTTTGACCGGGGGGAAGTGAGACTTCATTGTAGTGCAGATTTCCTTTGCAAGCTTGCTTGGTTGGCCAAAAAGGGCGTATGCGTTTTTTCCTGAATATATTTAGGAAAAAACGCATACGCCCTTTTTGGCCAAGTGCATCATTGTGGACGTTCTGCCTCTTTTCCTATGCTTTAAATGCAATTCCAGTCTACCTCCTGAAATCGGTTTCCTGCAATTCTGCCCCGCTTTCAAGTCCTCTTGGCAGCCTTACTTCAGTATATTTTTGGACGATAGCTGTCATTTATAACTCTGCAGGTTTGTGAATTACAGTGCCCCTGAGCTCCTTTCTTCAACTCGCTTTCTCGTGAGCTGGCCGCAACCCCGCAGGATGGCTTCAGGCCCTAATCTGGTTCCGTCACGGCACGCTGAGCCTTTGGTTAATTCCTCTTCCTGGTGGGAAATGAGAGTTAAATTTGCCCGTCCAGACACCTCCAGCTAGTCTCTCATTGGTTCTCCCTATTCCTGTACATCTTCCGCAGAAATTGCAAACTGGGCCAAACAGGAGGTTAAAGGCGCTGACTCTCCAAGTCGGGAGAGTGTTAGTAAAGCGTCTGGAATGTTGCACCCGAGTACCAGGGGACGGAAACTGACACATATTGGAACACGTCTCCCGATCACACGGTTGATCATACTCTGGGTTCCACATGCATGTTTTAGCTGAAGGAAGAATACCTTAAACCTGGAGAGTTGAGACCCGTGGAATGGGTACCATGCAATATGACTTCAAAGGGTCTTCATTTGCTCACCGAACCTCTCCAATCCTATCACTGCTGCGTTTATGCCCCTGTACACACGCTTGATTCTCTTTCAGAGACATAGCAATCCATAGGTTTTAAGATACTTCCTAGTCAGGTACACTCTTAGGCATTTAATATGGGGTGTTGAGTCCATTTCGTTGAGCAAGGAGTAGCTCTTGTCTATTCCATATTTGGCTTAAGGAACTTTATCTGTGCTCATTTCAATCTCTGGTTTTATGCAGCACCCCAACTCACCTTTCCCCTTAAGCAAGCATAAGTTGGTTTTCTAAATTTGAGACCCTGTTCTGTTTTGTAATTCAGTTCCTGTGTAGCCAAGTTTACATTCCGTCTATTAGTGATATCTTATGATGTTTCTTTTTCTGTGTGACTTATTTCAGTTAGAATCATCGTACCTGAATCCACTCATTATGCTGCTACGGGCCTGATGACATAGATTTCATTGCTGAGTGATATTGCATTGTACGTAAGTACCACAACTTCTTTATCCATTTTTCACTTTCTGCGATATTGAACTTGTACCGTAAACCAGGTTCTTGTAAACAGAGCCGTCCCAACATTTGGGGTGGCTGTGTCTTTTGATTTTAATTTCCCTAAGCTATAGGACCATAAGTGGAAGTGCCCTACGCTCTGTTGCTTTGTTTTTTAGATGTTTCAGGAAACACCATACACTTCTCCGGAGTGGCTGTTGGCAAGTTACATCCTGCCCATCAGCATAACAAGGCTCCCAGTTCTCCTTGGCCTGTCCTGCCTTTCTGGATTTTACACTTTTTTCAGATGGCCCTTTTGATCGGGGGGAAGTGAGACTTCATTGTAGTGCAGATTTCCTTTGCAAGCTTGCTTGGTTGGCCAAAAAGGGCGTATGCGTTTTTTCCTGAATATATTCAGGAAAAAACGCATACGCCCTTTTTGGCCAAGTGCATCATTGTGGACGTTCTGCCTCTTTTCCTATGCTTTAAATGCAATTCCAGTCTACCTCCTGAAATCGGTTTCCTGCAATTCTGCCCCGCTTTCAAGTCCTCTTGGCAGCCTTACTTCAGTATATTTTTGGACGATAGCTGTCATTTATAACTCTGCAGGTTTCTGAATTACAGTGCCCCTGAGCTCCTTTCTTCAACTCGCTTTCTTGTGAGCTGGCCGCAACACCGCAGGATTGCTTCAGGCCCTAATGTGGTTCCGGCACGGCACGCTGAGCCTTTGGTTAATTCCTCTTCCTGGTGGGAAATGAGAGTTAAATTTGCCCGTCCAGACACCTCCATCTAGTCTGTCATTGGTTCTCCCTATTCCTGTTCATCTTCCGCAGAAATTGCAAACTGGGCCAAACAGGAGGTTAAAGGCACTGACTCTCCAAGTCGGGAGAGTGTTAGTAAAGCCTCTGGCATGTTGCACCCGAGTACCAGAAAACGAAAAGTGAGACACATTTGAATATGTTTCTCGATCACATGGTGGATCATACTCTGGGTTCCACATGCATGTTTTAGCTGAAGGAAGAATACCTTAAACCTGGAGAGTTGAGACCCGTGGAATGGGTACCATGCAATATGACTTCAAAGGGTCTTCATTTGCTCACCGAACCTCTCCAATCCTATCACTGCTGCGTTTATGCCCCTGTACACACGCTTGATTCTCTTTCGGAGACATAGCAATCCATAGATTTTAAGATTCTTCCTAGTCAGGTATATTTTTATGTGTTTAATATGGGGTGTTGAATCCATTTCATTGAGCAAGGAGTAGCTCTTGTCTATTACATATTTGGCTTAAGGAACTTTATCTGTGCTCATTTCAATCTCTGGTTTTATGCGGCACCCCAACTCACCTTTCCCCTTAAGCAAGCATAAGTTGGTTTTCTAAATTTGAGACCCTGTTCTGTTTTGAAATTCAGTTCCTGTGTAGCCAAGTTTACATTCCGTGTATTAGTGATATCTTATGATGTTTCTTTTTCTGTGTGACTTATTTCAGTTAGAATCATCATACCTGAATCCACTCATTATGCTGCTACGGGCCTGATGACATAGATTTCCTTGCTGAGTGATACTGCATTGTACGTAAGTACCACAACTTCTTTATCCATTTTTCACTTTCTGCGATAGTGAACTTGTACCGTAAACCAGGTTCTTGTAAACAGAGCCGTCCCAACCTTTGGGGTGGCTGTGTCTTTTTGATTTTAATTTCCCTAAGCTATAGGACCATAAGTGGAAGTGCCCTAGGCTCTGTTGCTTTGTTTTTTAGATGTTTCAGGAAACACCATACACTTCTCCGGAGTGGCTGTTGGCAATTTACATCCCGCCCATCAGCATAACAAGGCTCCCAGTTCTCCATGGCCTGTCCTGCCTTTCTGGATTTCACACTTTTTTCAGATGGCCCTTTTGACCGGGGGGAAGTGAGACTTCATTGTAGTGCAGATTTCCTTTGCAAGCTTGCTTGGTTGGCCAAAAAGGGCGTATGCGTTTTTTCCTGAATATATTTAGGAAAAAACGCATACGCCCTTTTTGGCCAAGTGCATCATTGTGGACGTTCTGCCTCTTTTCCTATGCTTTAAATGCAATTCCAGTCTACCTCCTGAAATCGGTTTCCTGCAATTCTGCCCCGCTTTCAAGTCCTCTTGGCAGCCTTACTTCAGTATATTTTTGGACGATAGCTGTCATTTATAACTCTGCAGGTTTGTGAATTACAGTGCCCCTGAGCTCCTTTCTTCAACTCGCTTTCTCGTGAGCTGGCCGCAACACCGCAGGATGGCTTCAAGCCCTAATCTGCTTCCGGCACAGCACGCTGAGCCTTTGGTTAATTCCTCTTCCTGGTGCGAAATGAGAATTAAATTTGCCCATCCAGACACCTCCAGCTAGTCTGTCATTGGTTCTCCCTATTCCTGTTCATCTTCCGCAGAAATTGCAAACTGGGCCAAACAGGAGGTTAAAGGCACTGACTCTCCAAGTCGGGAGAGTGTTAGTAAAGCATCTGGAATGTTGCACCCAAGTACCAGGGGACGAAAACTGAGACATATTGGAACACATCTCCAATCACATGGTTGATCATACTCTGGGTTCCACATGCATGTTTTAGCTGAAGGAAGAATACCTTAAACCTGGAGAGTTGAGACCCGTGGAATGGGTAACATGCAATATGATTTCAAAGGGTCTTCATTTGCTCACCGAACCTCTCCAGTCCTATCACTGCTGCGTTTATGCCCCTGCACACACGCTTGATTCTCTTTCGGAGACATAGCAATCCATAGGTTTTAAGATACTTCCTAGTCAGGTATATTCTTAGGTGTTTAATATGGGGTGTTGAATCCATTTCGTTGAGCAAGGAGTAGCTCTTGTCTATTCCATATTTGGCTTAAGGAACTTTATCTGTGCTCATTTCAATCTCTGCTTTTATGCAGCACCCCAACTCACCTTTCCCCTTAAGCAAGCATAAGTTGGTTTTCTAAATTTGAGACCCTGTTCTGTTTTGGAATTCAGTTCCTGTGTAGCCAAGTTTACATTCCGTGTATTAGTGATATCTTATGATGTTTCTTTTTCTGTGTGACTTATTTCAGTTAGAATCATCATACCTGAATCCACTCATCATGCTGCTACGGGCCTAATGACATAGATTTCCTTGCTGAGTGATATTGCATTGTACGTAAGTACCACAACTTCTTTATCCATTTTTCACTTTCTGCGATATTGAACTTGTACCGTAAACCAGGTTCTTGTAAACAGAGCCGTCCCAACCTTTGGGGTGGCTGTGTCTTTTGATTTTAATTTCCCTAAGCTATAGGACCATAAGTGGAAGTGCCCTAGGCTCTGTTGCTTTGTTTTTTAGATGTTTCAGGAAACACCATACACTTCTCCCGAGTGGCTGTTGGCAATTTACATCCCGCCCAACAGCATAAAAAGGCTCCCAGTTCTCCATGGCCTGTCCTGCCTTTCTGGATTTTACACTTTTTTCAGATGGCCCTTTTGACCGGGGGGAAGTGAGACTTCATTGTAGTGCAGATTTCCTTTGCAAGCTTGCTTGGTTGGCCAAAAAGGGCGTATGCGTTTTTTCCTGAATATATTTAGGAAAAAACGCATACGCCCTTTTTGGCCAAGTTCATCATTGTGGACGTTCTGCCTCTTTTCCTATGCTTTAAATGCAATTCCAGTCTACCTCCTGAAATCGGTTTCCTGCAATTCTGCCCCGCTTTCAAGTCCTCTTGGCAGCCTTACTTCAGTATATTTTTGGACGATAGCTGTCATTTATAACTCTGCAGGTTTGTGAATTACAGTGCCCCTGAGCTCCTTTCTTCAACTCGCTTTCTCGTGAGCTGGCCGCAACCCCACAGGATGGCTTCAGGCCCTAATGTGGTTCCGGCACGGCACGCTGAGCCTTTGGTTAATTCCTCTTCCTGGTGGGAAATGAGAGTTAAATTTGCCCGTCCAGACACCTCCAGCTAGTCTCTCATTGGTTCTCCCTATTCCTGTACATCTTCCAAGAAATTGCAAACTGGGCCAAACAGGAGGTTAAAGGCGCTGACTCTCCAAGTCGGGAGAGTGTTAGTAAAGCGTCTGGAATGTTGCACCCGAGTACCAGGGGACGGAAACTGACACATATTGGAACACGTCTCCCGATCACACGGTTGATCATACTCTGGGTTCCACATGCATGTTTTAGCTGAAGGAAGAATACCTTAAACCTGGAGAGTTGAGACCCGTGGAATGGGTACCATGCAATATGACTTCAAAGGGTCTTCATTTGCTCACCGAACCTCTCCAATCCTATCACTGCTGCGTTTATACCTCTGTACACACACTTGATTCTCTTTCAGAGACATAGCAATCCATAGGTTTTAAGATACTTCCTAGTCAGGTACACTCTTAGGCATTTAATATGGGGTGTTGAGTCCATTTCGTTGAGCAAGGAGTAGCTCTTGTCTATTCCATATTTGGCTTAAGGAACTTTATCTGTGCTCATTTCAATCTCTGGTTTTATGCAGCACCCCAACTCACCTTTCCCCTTAAGCAAGCATAAGTTGGTTTTCTAAATTTGAGACCCTGTTCTGTTTTGTAATTCAGTTCCTGTGTAGCCAAGTTTACATTCCGTCTATTAGTGATATCTTATGATGTTTCTTTTTCTGTGTGACTTATTTCAGTTAGAATCATCGTACCTGAATCCACTCATTATGCTGCTACGGGCCTGATGACATAGATTTCATTGCTGAGTGATATTGCATTGTACGTAAGTACCACAACTTCTTTATCCATTTTTCACTTTCTGCGATATTGAACTTGTACTGTAAACCAGGTTCTTGTAAACAGAGCCGTCCCAACATTTGGGGTGGCTGTGTCTTTTGATTTTAATTTCCCTAAGCTATAATACCATAAGTGGAAGTGCCCTACGCTCTGTTGCTTTGTTTTTTAGATGTTTCAGGAAACACCATACACTTCTCCGGAGTGGCTGTTGGCAAGTTACATCCTGCCCATCAGCATAACAAGGCTCCCAGTTCTCCTTGGCCTGTCCTGCCTTTCTGGATTTTACACTTTTTTCAGATGGCCCTTTTGACCGGGGGGAAGTGAGACTTCATTGTAGTGCAGATTTCCTTTGCAAGCTTGCTTGGTTGGCCAAAAAGGGCGTATGTGTTTTTTCCTGAATATATTCAGGAAAAAACGCATACGCCCTTTTTGGCCAAGTGCATCATTGTGGACGTTCTGCCTCTTTTCCTATTCTTTAAATGCAATTCCAGTCTACCTCCTGAAATCGGTTTCCTGCAATTCTGCCCCGCTTTCAAGTCCTCTTGGCAGCCTTACTTCAGTATATTTTTGGACGATAGCTGTCATTTATAACTCTGCAGGTTTCTGAATTACAGTGCCCCTGAGCTCCTTTCTTCAACTCGCTTTCTTGTGAGCTGGCCGCAACACCGCAGGATTGCTTCAGGCCCTAATGTGGTTCCGGCACGGCACGCTGAGCCTTTGGTTAATTCCTCTTCCTGGTGGGAAATGAGAGTTAAATTTGCCCGTCCAGACACCTCCATCTAGTCTGTCATTGGTTCTCCCTATTCCTGTTCATCTTCCGCAGAAATTGCAAACTGGGCCAAACAGGAGGTTAAAGGCACTGACTCTCCAAGTCGGGAGAGTGTTAGTAAAGCCTCTGGCATGTTGCACCCGAGTACCAGGGAACGAAAAGTGAGACACATTTGAATATGTTTCTCGATCACATGGTGGATCATACTCTGGGTTCCACATGCATGTTTTAGCTGAAGGAAGAATACCCTAAACCTGGAGAGTTGAGACCTGTGGAATGGGTACCATGCAATATGACTTCAAAGGGTCTTCATTTGCTCACCGAACCTCTCCAATCCTATCACTGCTGCGTTTATGCCCCTGTACACACGCTTGATTCTCTTTCGGAGACATAGCAATCCATAGATTTTAAGATTCTTCCTAGTCAGGTATATTTTTATGTGTTTAATATGGGGTGTTGAATCCATTTCGTTGAGCAAGGAGTAGCTCTTGTCTATTACATATTTGGCTTAAGGAACTTTATCTGTGCTCATTTCAATCTCTGGTTTTATGCGGCACCCCAACTCACCTTTCCCCTTAAGCAAGCATAAGTTGGTTTTCTAAATTTGAGACCCTGTTCTGTTTTGAAATTCAGTTCCTGTGTAGCCAAGTTTACATTCCGTGTATTAGTGATATCTTATGATGTTTCTTTTTCTGTGTGACTTATTTCAGTTAGAATCATCATAGCTGAATCCACTCATTATGCTGCTACGGGCCTGATGACATAGATTTCCTTGCTGAGTGATACTGCATTGTACGTAAGTACCACAACTTCTTTATCCATTTTTCACTTTCTGCGATAGTGAACTTGTACCGTAAACCAGGTTCTTGTAAACAGAGCCGTCCCAACCTTTGGGGTGGCTGTGTCTTTTTGATTTTAATTTCCCTAAGCTATAGGACCATAAGTGGAAGTGCCCTAGGCTCTGTTGCTTTGTTTTTTAGATGTTTCAGGAAACACCATACACTTCTCCCGAGTGGCTGTTGGCAATTTACATCCCGCCCATCAGCATAACAAGGCTCCCAGTTCTCCATGGCCTGTCCTGCCTTTCTGGATTTTACACTTTTTTCAGATGGCCCTTTTGACCGGGGGGAAGTGAGACTTCATTGTAGTGCAGATTTCCTTTGCAAGCTTGCTTGGTTGGCCAAAAAGGGCGTATGCGTTTTTTCCTGAATATATTCAGGAAAAAACGCATACGCCCTTTTTGGCCAAGTGCATCATTGTGGACGTTCTGCCTCTTTTCCTATGCTTTAAATGCAATTCCAGTCTACCTCCTGAAATCGGTTTCCTGCAATTCTGCCCCGCTTTCAAGTCCTCTTGGCAGCCTTACTTCAGTATATTTTTGGACGATAGCTGTCATTTATAACTCTGCAGGTTTCTGAATTACAGTGCCCCTGAGCTCCTTTCTTCAACTCGCTTTCTCGTGAGCTGTCCGCAACACTGCAGGATGGCTTCAGGCCCTAATCTGGTTCCGGCACGGCACGCTGAGCCTTTGGTTAATTCCTCTTCCTGGTGGGAAATGAGAGTTAAATTTGCCCGTCCAGACACCTCCAGCTAGTCTCTCATTGGTTCTCCCTATCCCTGTTCATCTTCCGCAGAAATTGCAAACTGGGCCAAACAGGAGGTTAAAGGCACTGACTCTCCAAGTCGGGAGAGTGTTAGTAAAGCGTCTGGAATGTTGCACCCGAGTACCAGGGGACGAAAACTGACACATATTGGAACACGTCTTCCGATCACACGGTTGATCATACTCTGGGTTCCACATGCATGTTTTAGCTGAAGGAAGAATACCTTAAACCTGGAGAGTTGAGACCCGTGGAATGGGTACCATGCAATATGACTTCAAAGGGTCTTCATTTGCTCACCGAACCTCTCCAATCCTATCACTGCTGCGTTTATGCCCCTGTACACACACTTGATTCTCTTTCGGAGACATAGCAGTCCATAGGTTTTAAGATACTTACTAGTCAGGTACATTCTTACGCGTTTAATATGGGGTGTTGAGTCCATTTCGTTGAGCAAGGAGTAGCTCTTGTCTATTCCATATTTGGCTTAAGGAACTTTATCTGTGCTCATTTCAATCTCTGGTTTTATGCAGCACCCCAACTCACCTTTCCCCTTAAGCAAGCATAAGTTGGGTTTCTAAATTTGAGACCCTGTTCTGTTTTGTAATTCAGTTCTAGTGTAGCCAAGTTTACATTCTTTGTATTAGTGATACCTTATGATGTTTCTTTTTCTGTGAGACTATTTCAGTTAGAATCATCGTACCTGAATCCACTCATTATGCTGCTACGGGCCTGATGACATAGATTTCATTGCTGAGTGATACTGCATTGTACGTAAGTACCACAACTTCTTTATCCATTTTTCACTTTCTGCGATATTGAACTTGTACCGTAAACCAGGTTCTTGTAAACAGAGCCGTCCCAACCTTTGGGGTGGCTGTGTCTTTTTGATTTTAATTTCCCTAAGCTATAGGATCATAAGTGGAAGTGCCCTAGGCTCTGTTGCTTTGTTTTTTAGATGTTTCAGGAAACACCATACACTTCTCCAGAGTGGCTGTTGGCAATTTACATCCCGCCCATCAGCATAACAAGGCTCCCAGTTCTCCATGGCCTGTCCTGCCTTTCTGCATTTTATACATTTTTCAGATGGCCCTTTTGACCGGGGGGAAGTGAGACTTCATTGTAGTGCAGATTTCCTTTGCAAGCTTGCTTGGTTGTCCAAAAAGGGCGTATGCGTTTTTTCCTGAATATATTCAGGAAAAAACGCATACGCCCTTTTTGACCAAGTGCATCATTGTGGACGTTCTGCCTCTTTTCCTATGCTTTAAATGCAATTCCAGTCTACCTCCTGAAATCGGTTTCCTGCAATTCTGCCCCGCTTTCAAGTCCTCTTGGCAGCCTTACTTCAGTATATTTTTGGACGATAGCTGTCATTTATAACTCTGCAGGTTTGTGAATTACAGTGCCCCTGAGCTCCTTTCTTCAACTCGCTTTCTCGTGAGCTGGCCGCAACACCGCAGGATGGCTTCAGGCCCTATTCTGGTTCCGGCACGGCACGCTGAGCCTTTGGTTATTTCCTCTTCCTGGTGGGAAATGAGAGTTAAATTTGCCCGTCCAGACACCTCCATCTAGTCTGTCATTGGTTCTCCCTTTCCTGTTCATCTTCCGCAGAAATTGCAAACTGGGCCAAACAGAAGGTTAAAGGCACTGACTCTCCAAGTCGGGAGAGTGTTAGTAAAGCGTCTGGAATGTTGCACCCGAGTACCAGGGGACGGAAACTGACACATATTGGAACACGTCTCCCGATCACACTGTTGATCATTCTCTGGGTTCCACATGCATGTTTTAGCTGAAGGAAGTATCCCTTAAACCTGGAGAGTTGAGACCCATGGAATGGGTACCATGCAATATGACTTCAAAGGTCTTCATTTGCTCACCGAACCTCACCAATCTTATGAGCCCCAAGTGTCCAGCCTTATGTGTCACCCAGCTCTGGGTGTAGATGTGGTAAATGCAGGTTGCATCAGAAGCCTTGAATGATTACTTAAGTATTTCTCTCTATTTCACTGTCATTGTGTTTTGTTTAAGAAATTTATTTTTATTATGGGATTTACCTGATTTTCACTGCTTTAATGCAGCTGTACACACTCTTGATTCTCTTACAGAGATATATAAATCCATAGGTTTTATGATTCTTACTAGTCAGGTATATTCCTAGGCGTTGAATATGGGGTGTTGAGTCCATTTCGTTGAGCAAGGAGTAGCTCTTGTCTATTCCATATTTGGCTTAAGGAACTTTATCTGTGCTCATTTCAATCTCTGGTTTTATGCAGCTCCCCAACTCACCTTTCCCCTTAAGCAAGCATAAGTTGGTTTTCTAAATTTGAGTCCCTGTTCTGTTTTGCAATTCAGTTCCTGTGTAGCCAAGTTTATATTCCGTGTATTAGTGATATCTTATGATGTTTCTTTTTCTGTGTGACTTATTTCAGTTAGAATCATCATACCTGAATCCACTCATTATGCTACTACGGGGCTGATGACATAGATTTCATTGCTGAGTGATATTGCATTGTACGTAAGTACCACAACTTCTTTATCCATTTTTCACTTTCTGCGATATTGAACTTGTACCGTATATGAGGTTCTTGTAAACAGAGCCGTCCCACCCTTTGGGGTGGCTGTGTTTTTTTGATTTTAATTGCCCTAAACTATAGTACCATAAGTGGAAGTGCCCTAGGCTCTGTTGCTTTGTTTTTTAGATGTTTCAGGAAACACCAAACACTTCTCCAGAGTGGCTGTTGGCAATTTACATCCTGCCCATCAGCATAAGATGGCTCCCAGTTCTCCATGGCCTGTCCTGCCTTTCTGGATTTTACACTTTTTTCAGATGGCCCTTTTGACCAGGGGGAATTGAGACTTCATTGTAGTGCAGATTTCCTTTGCAAGCTTGCTTGGTTGGCCAAAAAGGGCGTATGCGTTTTTTCCTGAATATATTCAGGAAAAAACGCATACGCCCTTTTTGGGCAAGTCAGGTTTTTGAATTGCAGTGGCCCTTAGCTCCATTTTTCAGCTCTTAGTTTTGTGATCTTGCCCCATAACCACAGGATTCCTTGAAGCCCTATTCTTCTTCTGGGGCACCTTGCTGTGCCTTTGGTTCATTCTTCTTACTGATGTGAAATTAGAGTGACATGTGCCCATTGAAACCGCTACAGCTAGTTTCTCACTGGTTCCCCCTATTCCCATTCATCCTCCGCACTAACTGAAGACTGTGCGATACCAGAACTTAAAGGCATTGACTCTCCATGTGGGGATGTTGTTAGTAAAGCGGCTGGAATGTCGATCCGGAGCCCCAGGAGAGGAAAAATGTTGTGCGTTTTAGAAACCTTTCCCGATCATATGGTATACCAGTCGCTGGGTTTCCCAAGCATGGTTTAGCTGTAGGAAGATTCCCTTCAACCTGGAGTGTTGGTACCCTTGGAATGAGTAGCATGAAGTATTGCATTAAACTTTCGGTAGTTGCTCACCGAAGCTCACCAATCCTCTCAGCCCCAAGTGTCCAGCCTTATGTCTTATCCAGCTGTGGGTTTATATGTGGTCAATCCAGGTTGCGTCACAGCCCCTGAGCGAATTTTGTAAGAATTTTTCTCTCTTTCATTGTTTCTGCGTTTTGTTTTTAAAATTTATTTCTATAATGGGGTTTAGCTCATTTTCACTGCTGTGTTTGTGCCGCTCTGCACACACTTGATTCCCTTATGGAGATATATCAATACATGGGTTTTAAGATTCTTATTACTCAGATATATTTCTCTGCGGTGTATAGGGTGTGTTGAGGCCAGTTCATTGAGCAAGGTGTAGATCTTGTCTAATACCTATTTGGTTTCTTGAACGGTATCTGTGCTAATTTCAAACTCTGGTTTTATGCATCACCCCACCTCTCCTTTCCCCTTAAGCTGACATAAGTGTGTTTTCTAAATGTGAGACACTGTTCTGTTCTGTAATTCATTTCTTGTGCAGCCATATTTACCCTCCCTCTATAAGTGATATCTTATGATATGTTTCTTTTTCTGTTTGACTTATTTCAAGTAGTATTATCGGACCTAAATCCACTCTTTATCCTTCTACTAGCCTTATTACATTGATTTCATGGTGAAGAGATATTCCATTGTACATAAGTACCACATCTTCTTTATCCATTGTTCTCTTTCCTGGGATATTTAAGGTGTACTGAAGTTGAGGTTCTTGTAAACAGAGTAGCCCTAAACTGTGGTGTGCTTGTGTCTTGTTGATTTTTAGACTTCCCTAGATATACTCCCATGATTGGAAGTGTCCTATGCTCTGTAGCTCTGTTTTTAGATGATTTAGGAACCACCATACACTTCTCCAGAGTGGCTCTCGGCAGTTCACACACTGCCCATCAGCGTATAAAGGCTCCCTGTTCTCCATGGCCTGTCCTGCATTTCTGGTTTTTACAATTTTTTAGGATGGCCCTTTTGACCGGTGGGAAATGAGACTTCTTTGTTGTGCACATTTGCATTGCTTGCTTGCTTCGTTGCCCATAAAGTGCGTATGCGTTTTTTCCTGGATATAATCAGGAAAAATCGCATACGCCCTTTTGGGCCAACTGCATCATTGTCGAAATTCTGCCGCTTTTCATGTGCGTTAAAGACGAGTCCAATCTATCTCTTGAAATCTGTTTCTTGCAATTCTGTCTTGCATTCAGATCCTCTTCTTTGCCTTACCTCAACATATTTTTGGACGTTAGTTTTCATTTATAACTCTGCAGGTTTGTGAATTGCAGTGACCCTGAGCTCCATGTTTTAAGTTGCTCTTTTGTGAGCTGGGCTCAAACGCGCAGGATTGCTTCAGGCCCTATTTTGGCTCCGGCGAGGCAGGCTGAGCCTTTTTTTAATTCTTATTCTTAATGGGAAATTAGAGTGATATGTGCCCGTCCAAACCCCTACAACTCTTCTCTCATTGGTTCCCCCTCTTCCCGTTCATCCTCCTCACAATTTGCAAAATGTGTGAAACAGAAGTTTAAATGTGCTGATTCTCCAAGTGGGGAGCTTCTAAGTAACGTGGCTGGAATGGTGAACAGGAGCACCAGGAGAGGATAAATGAGGTGCATTTTAGACACATCTCCCGATCACATGGTGTACAGTCCTCTGGGTTTTCCATGCATGTTTTAGCTGTAGGAAGATCCCTTGAACCTGCAGATTTGGGACCCATTGAATGGGTACCAGGTAGTATTACTTTAAAGGGTGTGCATTTCCTCACCCAACCTCACATTTCTCTTAGCGCAAACAGTTTCCAGCCTTATGTCTCATCCTGCTGTGGGTCTAGATGTGTTCAATCCATGTTGCATCACCGTCCCTGAGGAAAAGTTGTAAGAGGTTTTCTCTGTCTCTCTGTCGTTTATCTTTTTCAATTTATTACTATATTGGTTACAGCTGATTTTCAAAGCTCTGTTTCTTGCTGCTGTACATCCACTTGATTCACGTACAGAGAGACATCAATAAATTCTTTTTCAGATTCTTACCAGTCGTATATATTCTTTTCCGGTGACTTGAGTGTGCTGAGTGCAGTTCTTTTAGCTACCGTGTAGGCCTTGTTGATTATCAGTTTGGTATTTGGAATGGTATCTTTGCTAATTTCAACCTCCTGGATGATGCCTCACCCCTCCCCACCTTTCCCGTTTAGCAGCCTTATGCGTGTTTTCTACATATTTGACTATGTTTTTGTTTTGTAATTTATTTCATGTGTAGCCATTTTGGATTCCACCTTTAAGTGATATCTTATGATATGTGTCTTCTTCTTTTTGAATTCTGTCACTTAGAATGATCATACGTAACTCCTCCGGAGTTGTTACAGCTGGCCATATTTCATTGATTTCCAGGCTGAATAATATTCCACTCTACCTAAGTACCACATCTCTATCCATTTTTTCCCTCCAGAGACATTTAAGTTATATCCTAGTCGAGGATCTTTTAAACAGAGAGGGGGTAAACATTGGGGTGCCTGTGTCCTCTCGATTTTTGTTTTTCCCAAGATATACGCCCATGAGTGCAAGTGCCCTATGCTCTGTAGCTCATTGTTTAGATGCTTTAGTAAACACAATACACTTCTCCAGAATGGCCGTTGGCAATATACATTTCCACTATAAGTCTCACAGGGCTCCCTCTTCTCCTTGCCCTGTCCTGCATTTCTGTTGTTTACGCTTTATGAGGATGGCTCTTCTGACTGATGCGAAGTGATGTCTTTTGTAGTATTGACTTCCAGTGCCCACCTGTTTGGTTGGCTAAAAAGGTGTACGCTCTTTTCTTGAATATATACACAAAAAAACGCATACACCCTTTTTGGCCAACTGCAATGTTGGCAATGTTCAGCTCCTTTTCTTGTGCTTAATGGCGAGTCCTTTCTACCTCCTCAAATCCCTTTCCTGCCATTCTCCCTTGCTTACAAGTCCTTTTCTCTGACTTTCCTCAAGACATTTTTCAGTGATGGATATTTTCAACTCTGCAGTTTTGTGAATTTTACTGCCCCTGAGTTCTATTGTTCAACTTGTGTTTATGGGAACTGGCCACAAAGCAGCGGGATTTCCTCAAGCCCTATACTGTTTCCATGGGCAACCCTAGCCTTTGGTCAATTCGTCTTCCTGATTGGAAATTAGAGTGACATGTGCCTGTCTGAACACGTAGGACTTGTCTCTCATTGTTCCTCATCCTTCCGCTTCATCCTCTGGACAAATTCCAAACTGTACGCAACAGGATGTTGACAGTGCTGACATCTCCAAGTGGGGAGACTGTTAGTAAAGACGCTGGAGGGGTGAACCCGAGCACCAGGAGATGAGGAGATGAGATGCCTTTTCCAAACTCTTCCCGATCAGACAGTATACCATCCTCTGGGTGTGACAGACATGTTTTAGCAGTAGGAAGAGTCCCATTCATGTAAGGAGAACACCAGGGCTTTTTCAAAATCAGTGTCTCCCCGAAACCCAAACTGGGGAATTTTTTAAGCTACGGCTACACATATGTTCATTAAGGGCCTTGGGAAGTAGGCAGAGTCCAAACTTTAGATGATTGAAGTCTTCAGGGTCAGAAGCACTCACCACCAGCTTCCCTTAGGTTACACTTTAACTGTCATTGATAGATGATGTCAATAAAAATATCTATTCTTTTTCAGATTATTTCCCCTTATAGGTTATTGCAAAATGTTGAGTGTAGTTCCCTGTGCTATACAGTAGTTCCTTGTTGATGATCTATTTTATACATAGCAGTGTGTATGTGTTAATCCCAAACTGTTAATTTATCCCTCCTCCCACCTTTCCCCTTTGGTAATAATAAATTATAAGATTTTATACTTCTCAGAAATGGGGGAGCTGAAAGAGAGGTATCATTTTCAATGGAAAAGCATTTAAAACAAGATTGAAGGTTTAACCAAGATTATTAGATGTACATCCTTGGAAAGAAATCACTTCATTTCTCTAATATTGAGCTGACAAATAAGACAAACCTTTTCACTGAACTTGCTTATAATAAAGTGATGGAAATATCCAATGGAAGTGTTAGAAACATCTTATTTTACCCGAGCCTTATACACTGTTCTATGTTAACTACACTTTGGCTCACACATCTGTTCATTGAGGTTACAATAGTCTCAATTTCTGTTACTGATCCTCCAGAGTGGACCCCAACAAGTGTCCCCCTGCCCAGTGTCATTGGGGCCAACAGATCGAGACTGAGTTTGGTTCACAAGCAAAGGAAACTTTATATTTTGATCAGAGAATGGAGAGGTGAGAGCATGTACTACCCCGTGGGCTGTGGGCTGGGCTGCTGTGTAGAGATCCTGTCAGAGTCAGTGGGAGGGAGGGGGCGGAGCTCTCGAGGGCCGGGTTGGCTGTAGCTCAGGCTCTATATCGCGGAGTCTGCACTGGGCCCCAGGAGCTGAGGTGTCGACCCAGCCATTCTGCACTAGGAAATCTGGTCTGAAGTGCCGGGTGTGGAACCTCTGCATGCGGGACCCTAGGAGCACGTGAAATTAGACAAAGCACAAAGGATAAAAAAGGTTAGACTTGACTTTATTGCCCAGATTCTATTTTTATCTCCCAGGGATTTTTAATGGGCTTTGCTGGGGACAAACCCCCCCCTCTGCCTTTTGTCCCGTTCCTCATTCTTGGAGTGCTGAGGGTGCAGACCCTTCTTCTGTAACTGCTGAGTGCTGAGTTGGGAGCCCTCATACCCTGGGGCGAGGGTCAGAGCTTCTCCCCAGCAGCCTCCAGGTGACGTTGATTGTCCCCAGGCCCCCTGCCTCCCTGCTCGTCCACCTGAGCACCAGCATTGGAAGTGTTATAGATTCTAATGACCTTTAAGGGTCCAGGAAAGAGATGTGCAGAGACGCTGTGGGGGCCGGTTTCACCCCGCCCCACATTTGTTCGGCCACCTTAGGCCGACCGTTTCTGCCAGCCTAGATGCTCTGACCAGTAGTCTGCGCTTTCTTCAATTAGGCCCCTGAATTAACGTACAAACAGCACCAGGTGTCAGAGCCCTGCCCGCTCAACTCCCAGACAGTCCAGGGTCAGTGGTGATCAAGGACCATGATGGCCACTGAGTCAACAGCCTTTTGAAGTAAACAAGAGTCCAGCCGGTCTTACTGGCCACCATCATCACGGTGTCTGTAGGCTTTTCTATGGTGACAGTGTGATATACGGTTCCCCCGCCAAGATTATTAGCTCCCCTCTGGGTGCAGTAAGTCCTGCAAGCAGTAGTCTACTCTTTTGGGACACACTCTTGTTGTTTTATGAGAGAAACTCCAGGTCAAGTGATGTTCACACGAGTCGTCATGGTGCCCTGTTGCCCCCGGTTATCTCTCTGGATGTTGGAGTTGGAGGGCCTCCTCACTCGAGGTCGGTGTGCCCACGGAGCGAACCCTGCAACTTCAGGGCATGGTTGGTGGTTAGGACCACCACGTGGGGTCCTTTTCCCTTAGGAGGGAGGTGGCCTTTTGGGCTGCTGATTTCCAGGGTTTTAGATACCGCCAGTATCTTGGCCAGATGTGGCAGTGGGCCAAGCCCCTTGGTGACCATAGTTTATCCTACCTGGATGGCATTCTTGCATTGTTCCATTTCAAGTGGTCCCAGGTGTTGCACTAATTCTCCAATGGCGATTCACCTTTCACCGGGAATGTAAAGGTCAAAGGGTTTAGCTAAATTAGGGAGTTCCAGGGCAAGGGTCTGAATTGACTGCTCTTTCCATTCTTGAAAGGCCACTTCTGGATTCTATTCAAAAGGATCATCATCTTTTCCTTTCAGTGTTTCATATAGAGGCCCAGCTAGTAGACTGTAGTTAGGGATCCAGAAGCAGCAAACCCTGGCCTCCCCAGGAACCCCTAAGCTGTCTTCTAGTTTTAGAAAGGGGTAAGGCTGAAAATGGTTTCTTCCCTTTCCTGGGATGGACTTCTCCAACCTTCTGTGAGAATGAAGCCCAGGCAGGTCACGGCAGTCTGTGATATTTGAGCTTTTTCTTGGACAACTTCTATCCTTTATTGGCTTGGTAGTTCAGAGGCCTCCTTAGTAGGGCTGGCGATCAGAATGTCGTCTGCATATTGAAGGAGGGTTTCCTTTTCCAGAGGTAGAACTTTTAGGTCTTTAGCTAAGCTTTCCCCAAAGATGGTGTGGGAATTTTTGCACCCTTGGGGCCAGACGGCCCGGAAGTATTGTTTTAGTTGTATGTTGAGTCCTGCCACTCACAAGCCAAAATTTCTTGTGACTCTGGGACTAATGGAATACAAAAGAAGGCATCATTGAAGACTAATACAGAATACCATGTCCTGGTGGTTGGTAGAATGACCAGCAGGGTGTAGGAATTAGGAGCAACTGGAGGTATATCCTCGGTGGCTTCACTGACTGTCCTGACATCCTTTACCAGGTCCCCAGCAGCCCATGGGGCTCTCGTGGTCAGACCAATCCCAGAATATGGAGCTCACCTGGGCAGGTACCCCACCCCCACCCCAGCCCACAGGGCTCTCGTGGTCAGGCCCCTCCCAGGATACAGAGCTACCCTTGCAGGTACCGTGGCAGGGCTGGGCACACAGGAACCGTGCACATAGCCCTCATTGCAGAGCACCCCCAGCTCACCTGTCGCTCAGAGCTGACACAGAGCACCTCAGAGCAGGACTTGAACTAACAAACAGCAGCTGCGACAGGTCTGTGACCCTGGGCATCACTCCGTGAGGCCTCCCTCCACCTGGTCTTCCAGAGACTTCCACTGCACCCGGGGCACCAGGCCTCTGTCTCCAACCACCACCCACCCCTCCTCTCCCTGACTCCTGGGTTCCTCTCATTAGGAGAGGGTTTTCTTGAAGTTGTCTCCCACTCATGGGCCAGATAAAATGATTAGAAAACAAGCCAAAGCTGCAGCCCCTTGTCTATCCTGACTCTCAGGAGCCCACACCTGTTCCTTGGACCTGGCCGGTTCAGCAAGTTCCATTTTCTGCAACTGTGAGCCCCTGAGGGGTGATGATTGGCTGACCTGGGCAGCCTTACCGTGCCGGCCAGCCCTCCCCAGGTGTGCCTGGGTTGAGATCACTATAAATACCACTCCAGGCAGCAAGAGCCCCTGCAGCCGTGCCTGACGCCATTTTCTCTGCCCTGTCAGCAGTCTCGGGGCTGGGCTGGTGGGAGGGAGTGAGAGGCCACGGCTTTGTGGGTGGCCCAGTGTGAGTGGGGCTCTGCTGGACTTTCTGCAGCAGTTGCCAGGCTGCCACCTGCTAAAGAAGAAGATGTGTCACCCATACCTGCTGCTGGAATTTCTCCCTGGGCAGAGGTGAGGAAGGAAAAAAACAGTGGGGGCAGGGACAGGACGGGTATCTCAGGCAGGGAAATGGAAATCTTCCAGAAGAGCACCCAGGGCCAGGACCATCCTGGCTGGCCTGCAGGCACCAAGTCGGCCGGCATGCTGTCACTCGTGTGGCTCTATGGCCCTCCCTCTAGGCTTTCAAGTCCTTGTATATATTCAGGTGTTTTACCTGGGATGGGTGGGAATAGTTCAGCAGCAACTGGCCTGGGGCTCAGCTCACGTTTACTCACAGATGCCTCGGCACGGTGCCCCAGCTTTGCAATGAGGACGCTTGTTGCGTGGGGGCTGCTGGCTGAATGGGAGACGATTCCCCACCACTGACCAACTTCAGAATTGTTTACAACTGGAGCAAGTGCCCTGATACGGTTTTCCTCTGTGGAACTGGTGGGTTCTGTGTTTTCTTTCTCTTTTTCGTTTTGGGTTCAAGGTAGATTTTATTCCTCTTTTTTGTATTTACAGATATAAGCATGGAAATAATTTATTCATATAAATACATGTATGTGAAGGGAATAATTGTTTTTTCTATTGTTTAAATTTTATTTCTTTTTAATTTTGAATTTTATTTTATATTTTTATACAGCAGGTTCTTATTGGTTATCTATTTTATACATATAAATGTATACATGCCAATCCCAGTCTCTCAACTCCTCCCACCACCCCCCCAACAGCTTTCCCCCCTTGTTGTCCATACGTTTGTTGTCTACATCTGTTGCTCTATTTATGCCTTGCAAAATGGTTAATCTGTACAGGTTTTCTAGGTTCCACATATATGCATGAATATACAAGATTTGTTTTTCTCTTTCTGACTTACTTCACTCTGTATGACAGTCTCTAGATGCATCGACGTCTCTACAAATGACCCAATTTCATTCCTTTTCATGGCTTAGTAATATTCCATTTTATATATGTACCACGGCTTTATGCATTCGTCTGTCTGTGGGCATTTACGTTGCTTCCATTACCTCGATATTGTAAATAGTGATGCAATGAACATTGCGGTGAATGTCTCTTTTTGATTTATGGTTTTGTCTGGGTATATGTCCAGTACTGGGATTGCTGTATCATATGGTAATTCTATTGTTAGTTTCTTAAGAAAATCCATATTGTTCTCCATAGTGACTGTATCAATTTATATTCCCAACAATAGCTGGAAGAGGGTTCCTTTTCTCCACACCCTTTCCAGCATTTTTTGCTTGTAGATTTTCTATGATGCCTATTCTACCAGGTGTGAGGTGATACCTCATTGTTGAATCCATTTCGTTGAGCAAGGGGTAGGTCTTGTCTATTCCATATTTGGCTTATGGAACGGTATCTGTGCTAATTTCAAACTCTGGGTTAATGCAGCACCCCAACTCACCTTCCCCCTTAAGCAAGAATAAGTTAGTTTTCTAAACTTGAGACCCTGTTCTGTTTTGTAAATCAGTTCATGTGTAGCCAAGTTCACATTCCGTGTATTAGTGATACCTTATGATGTTTCTCTTTCTGTGTGACTTATTTCAGTTAGAATCATTGTGCCTCAATCCACTCATTATGCTGCTACGGGCCTGATGACATAGATTTCATTGCTGAGTGATACTGCATTGTACGTAAGTACCACAACTTCTTTATCCATTTTTCACTTTCTGCGATATTGAACTTGTACCGTAAACCAGGTTCTTGTAAACAGAGCCGTCCCAACCTTTGGGGTGGCTGTGTCTTTTTGATTTTAATTTCCCTAAGCTATAGGACCATAAGTGGAAGTGCCCTAGGCTCTGTTGCTTTGCTTTTTAGATGTTTCAGGAAACACCATACACTTCTCCCGAGTGGCTGTTGGCAATTGACATCCCGCCCATCAGCATAACAAGGCTCCCAGTTCTCCATGGCCTGTCCTGCCTTTCTGGATTTTACACTTTTTTCAGATGGCCCTTTTGACCGGGGGGAAGTGAGACTTCATTGTAGTGCAGATTTCCTTTGCAAGCTTGCTTGGTTGGCCAAAAAGGGCGTATGCGTTTTTTCCTGAATATATTCAGGAAAAAACGCATACGCCCTTTTTGGCCAAGTGCATCATTGTGGACGTTCTGCCTCTTTTCCTATGCTTTAAATGCAATTCCAGTCTACCTCCTGAAATCGGTTTCCTGCAATTCTGCCCCGCTTTCAAGTCCTCTTGGCAGCCTTACTTCAGTATATTTTTGGACGATAGCTGTCATTTATAACTCTGCAGGTTTGTGAATTACAGTGCCCCTGAGCTCCTTTCTTCAACTCGCTTTCTCGTGAGCTGGCCGCAACACCGCAGGATGGCTTCAGGCCCTAATCTGGTTCCGGCACGGCACGCTGAGCCTTTGGTTAATTCCTCTTCCTGGTGGGAAATGAGAGTTAAATTTGCCCATCCAGACACCTCCATCTAATCTGTCATTGGTTCTCCCTATTCCTGTTCATCTTCCGCAGAAATTTCAAGCTGGGCCAAACAGGAGGTTAAAGGCACTGACTCTCCAAGTCGGGAGAGTGTTAGTAAAGCGTCTGGAATGTTGAACCCGAGTACCAGGGGACGAAAACTGAGACATATTGGAACAAATCTCCCGAGCACACGGTTGATCATACTCTTGGTTCCACATGCATGTTTTAGCTGAAGGAAGAATACCTTAAACCTGGAGAGTTGAGACCCGTGGAATGGGTACCATGCAATATGACTTCAAAGGGTCTTCATTTGCTCACCAAACCTCTCCAGTCCTATCACTGATCCGTTTATGCCCCTGCACACACGCTTGATTCTCTTTCAGAGACATAGCAATCCATAGGTTTTAAGATACTTCCTAGTCAGGTATATTCTTAGTTGTTTAATATGGGGTGTTGAATCCATTTCGTTGAGCAAGGAGTAGCTCTTGTCTATTCCATATTTGGCTTAAGGAACTTTATCTGTGCTCATTTCAATCTCTGGTTTTATGCAGCACCCCAACTCACCTTTCCCCTTAAGCAAGCATAAGTTGGTTTTCTAAATTTGAGACCCTGTTCTGTTTTGTAATTCAGTTCCTGTGTAGCCAAGTTTACATTCCGTGTATTAGTGATATCTTATGATGTTTCTTTTCCTGTGTGACTTATTTCAGTTAGAATCATCATACCTGAATCCACTCATTATGCTGCTACGGGACTGATGACATAGATTTCATTGCTGAGTGATACTGCATTGTACGTAAGTACCACAACTTCTTTATCCATTTTTCACTTTCTGCGATATTGAACTTGTACCGTAAACCAGGTTCTTGTAAACAGAGCCGTCCCAAACTTTGGGGTGGCTGTGTCTTTTGATTTTAATTTCCCTAAGCTATAGGACCATAAGTGGAAGTGCCCTAGGCTCTGTTGCTTTGTTTTTTAGATGTTTCAGGAAACACCATACACTTCTCCCGAGTGGCTGTTGGCAATTGACATCCCGCCCATCAGCATAACAAGGCTCCCAGTTCTCCATGGCCTGTCCTGCCTTTCTGGATTTTACACTTTTTTCAGATGGCCCTTTTGACCGGGGGGAAGTGAGACTTCATTGTAGGGCAGATTTCCTTTGCAAGCTTGCTTTGTTGGCCAAAAAGGGCGTATGCGTTTTTTCCTGAATATATTCAGGAAAAAACGCATACGCCCTTTTTGGCCAAGTGCATCATTGTGGACGTTCTGCCTCTTTTCCTATGCTTTAAATGCAATTCCAGTCTACCTCCTGAAATCGGTTTCCTGCAATTCTGCCCCGCTTTCAAGTCTTCTTGGCAGCCTTACTTCAGTATATTTTTGGACGATAGCTGTCATTTATAACTCTGCAGGTTTGTGAATTACAGTGCCCCTGAGCTCCTTTCTTCAACTCGCTTTCTCGTGAGCTGGCCGCAACACCACAGGATTGCTTCAAGCCCTAATCTGGTTCCGGCACGGCACGCTGAGCCTTTGGTTAATTCCTCTTCCTGGTGGGAAATGAGAGTTAAATTTGCCCGTCCAGACACCTCCAGCTAGTCTGTCATTGGTTCTCCCTATTCCTGTTCATATTCCGCAGAAATTGCAAACTGGGCCAAACAGGAGGTTAAAGGCACTGACTCTCCAAGTCGGGAGAGTGTTAGTAAAGCGTCTGGAATGTTGCACCCGAGTACCTGGGGACGAAAACTGAGACATACTTGAACACGTCTCCCGATCACACGGTTGATCATACTCAAGGTTCCACATGCATGTTTTAGCTGAAGGAAGAATACCTTAAACCTGGAGAGTTGAGACCCGTGGAATGGGTACCATGCAATATGACTTCAAAGGGTCTTCATTTGCTCACCGAACCTCTCCAATCCTATCACTGCTGCGTTTATGCCCCTGTACACTCGCTTGATTCTCTTTCGGAGACATAGCAGTCCATAGGTTTTAAGATACTTCCTAGTCAGGTACATTCTTAGGCGTTTAATATGGGGTGTTGAGTCCATTTCGTTGAGCAAGGAATAGCTCTTGTCTATTCCATATTTGGCTTAAGGAACTTTATCTGTGCTCATTTCAATCTGTGATTTTATGCATTACCCCAACTCACCTTTCCCCTTAAGGAAGCATAAGTTGGTTTTCTAAATTTGAGACCCTGTTCTGTTTTGGAATTCAGTTCCTGTGTAGCCAAGTTTACATTCCGTGTATTAGTGATATCTTATGATGTTTCTCTTTCTGTGTGACTTATTTCGGTTAGAATCATCATACCTGAATCCACTCATTATGCTGCTACGGGCCTGTTGACATAGATTTCCTTGCTGAGTTATATTGCATTGTACGTAAGTACCACAACTTCTTTATCCATTTTTCACTTTCTGCGATATTGAACTTGTACCGTATATGAGGTTCTTGTAAACAGAGCCGTCCCACCCTTTGGGGTGGCTGTGTCTTTTTGATTTTAATTTCCCTAAGCTATAGGACCATAAGTGGAAGTGCCCTAGGCTCTGTTGCTTTGTTTTTTAGATGTTTCAGGAAACACCAAACACTTCTCCAGAGTGGCTGTTGGCAATTTACATCCTGCCCATCAGCATAAGATGGCTCCCAGTTCTCCATGGCCTGTCCTGCCTTTCTGGATTTTACACTTTTTTCAGATGGCCCTTTTGACCAGGGGGAATTGAGACTTCATTGTAGTGCAGATTTCCTTTGCAAGCTTGCTTGGTTGGCCAAAAAGGGCGTATGCGTTTTTTCCTGAATATATTCAGGAAAAAACGCATACGCCCTTTTTGGGCAAGTCAGGTTTTTGAATTGCAGTGGCCCTTAGCTCCATTTTTCAGCTCTTAGTTTTGTGATCTTGCCCCATAACCACAGGATTCCTTGAAGCCCTATTCTTCTTCTGGGGCACCTTGCTGTGCCTTTGGTTCATTCTTCTTACTGATGTGAAATTAGAGTGACATGTGCCCATTGAAACCGCTACAGCTAGTTTCTCACTGGTTCCCCCTATTCCCATTCATCCTCCGCACTAACTGAAGACTGTGCGATACCAGAACTTAAAGGCATTGACTCTCCATGTGGGGATGTTGTTAGTAAAGCGGCTGGAATGTCGATCCGGAGCCCCAGGAGAGGAAAAATGTTGTGCGTTTTAGAAACCTTTCCCGATCATATGGTATACCAGTCGCTGGGTTTCCCAAGCATGGTTTAGCTGTAGGAAGATTCCCTTCAACCTGGAGTGTTGGTACCCTTGGAATGAGTAGCATGAAGTATTGCATTAAACTTTCGGTAGTTGCTCACCGAAGCTCACCAATCCTCTCAGCCCCAAGTGTCCAGCCTTATGTCTTATCCAGCTGTGGGTTTATATGTGGTCAATCCAGGTTGCGTCACAGCCCCTGAGCGAATTTTGTAAGAATTTTTCTCTCTTTCATTGTTTCTGCGTTTTGTTTTTAAAATTTATTTCTATAATGGGGTTTAGCTCATTTTCACTGCTGTGTTTGTGCCGCTCTGCACACACTTGATTCCCTTATGGAGATATATCAATACATGGGTTTTAAGATTCTTATTACTCAGATATATTTCTCTGCGGTGTATAGGGTGTGTTGAGGCCAGTTCATTGAGCAAGGTGTAGATCTTGTCTAATACCTATTTGGTTTCTTGAACGGTATCTGTGCTAATTTCAAACTCTGGTTTTATGCATCACCCCACCTCTCCTTTCCCCTTAAGCTGACATAAGTGTGTTTTCTAAATGTGAGACACTGTTCTGTTCTGTAATTCATTTCTTGTGCAGCCATATTTACCCTCCCTCTATAAGTGATATCTTATGATATGTTTCTTTTTCTGTTTGACTTATTTCAAGTAGTATTATCGGACCTAAATCCACTCTTTATCCTTCTACTAGCCTTATTACATTGATTTCATGGTGAAGAGATATTCCATTGTACATAAGTACCACATCTTCTTTATCCATTGTTCTCTTTCCTGGGATATTTAAGGTGTACTGAAGTTGAGGTTCTTGTAAACAGAGTAGCCCTAAACTGTGGTGTGCTTGTGTCTTGTTGATTTTTAGACTTCCCTAGATATACTCCCATGATTGGAAGTGTCCTATGCTCTGTAGCTCTGTTTTTAGATGATTTAGGAACCACCATACACTTCTCCAGAGTGGCTCTCGGCAGTTCACACACTGCCCATCAGCGTATAAAGGCTCCCTGTTCTCCATGGCCTGTCCTGCATTTCTGGTTTTTACAATTTTTTAGGATGGCCCTTTTGACCGGTGGGAAATGAGACTTCTTTGTTGTGCACATTTGCATTGCTTGCTTGCTTCGTTGCCCATAAAGTGCGTATGCGTTTTTTCCTGGATATAATCAGGAAAAATCGCATACGCCCTTTTGGGCCAACTGCATCATTGTCGAAATTCTGCCGCTTTTCATGTGCGTTAAAGACGAGTCCAATCTATCTCTTGAAATCTGTTTCTTGCAATTCTGTCTTGCATTCAGATCCTCTTCTTTGCCTTACCTCAACATATTTTTGGACGTTAGTTTTCATTTATAACTCTGCAGGTTTGTGAATTGCAGTGACCCTGAGCTCCATGTTTTAAGTTGCTCTTTTGTGAGCTGGCCTCAAACGCGCAGGATTGCTTCAGGCCCTATTTTGGCTCCAGCGAGGCAGGCTGAGCCTTTTTTTAATTCTTATTCTTAATGGGAAATTAGAGTGATATGTGCCCGTCCAAACCCCTACAACTCTTCTCTCATTGGTTCCCCCTCTTCCCGTTCATCCTCCTCACAATTTGCAAAATGTGTGAAACAAGTTTAAATGTGCTGATTCTCCAAGTGGGGAGCTTCTAAGTAACGTGGCTGGAATGGTGAACAGGAGCACCAGGAGAGGATAAATGAGGTGCATTTTAGACACATCTCCCGATCACATGGTGTACAGTCCTCTGGGTTTTCCATGCATGTTTTAGCTGTAGGAAGATCCCTTGAACCTGCAGATTTGGGACCCATTGAATGGGTACCAGGTAGTATTACTTTAAAGGGTGTGCATTTCCTCACCCAACCTCACATTTCTCTTAGCGCAAACAGTTTCCAGCCTTATGTCTCATCCTGCTGTGGGTCTAGATGTGTTCAATCCATGTTGCATCACCGTCCCTGAGGAAAAGTTGTAAGAGGTTTTCTCTGTCTCTCTGTCGTTTATCTTTTTCAATTTATTACTATATTGGTTACAGCTGATTTTCAAAGCTCTGTTTCTTGCTGCTGTACATCCACTTGATTCACGTACAGAGAGACATCAATAAATTCTTTTTCAGATTCTTACCAGTCGTATATATTCTTTTCCGGTGACTTGAGTGTGCTGAGTGCAGTTCTTTTAGCTACCGTGTAGGCCTTGTTGATTATCAGTTTGGTATTTGGAATGGTATCTTTGCTAATTTCAACCTCCTGGATGATGCCTCACCCCTCCCCACCTTTCCCGTTTAGCAGCCTTATGCGTGTTTTCTACATATTTGACTATGTTTTTGTTTTGTAATTTATTTCATGTGTAGCCATTTTGGATTCCACCTTTAAGTGATATCTTATGATATGTGTCTTCTTCTTTTTGAATTCTGTCACTTAGAATGATCATACGTAACTCCTCCGGAGTTGTTACAGCTGGCCATATTTCATTGATTTCCAGGCTGAATAATATTCCACTCTACCTAAGTACCACATCTCTATCCATTTTTTCCCTCCAGAGACATTTAAGTTATATCCTAGTCGAGGATCTTTTAAACAGAGAGGGGGTAAACATTGGGGTGCCTGTGTCCTCTCGATTTTTGTTTTTCCCAAGATATACGCCCATGAGTGCAAGTGCCCTATGCTCTGTAGCTCATTGTTTAGATGCTTTAGTAAACACAATACACTTCTCCAGAATGGCCGTTGGCAATATACATTTCCACTATAAGTCTCACAGGGCTCCCTCTTCTCCTTGCCCTGTCCTGCATTTCTGTTGTTTACGCTTTATGAGGATGGCTCTTCTGACTGATGCGAAGTGATGTCTTTTGTAGTATTGACTTCCAGTGCCCACCTGTTTGGTTGGCTAAAAAGGTGTACGCTCTTTTCTTGAATATATACACAAAAAAACGCATACACCCTTTTTGGCCAACTGCAATGTTGGCAATGTTCAGCTCCTTTTCTTGTGCTTAATGGCGAGTCCTTTCTACCTCCTCAAATCCCTTTCCTGCCATTCTCCCTTGCTTACAAGTCCTTTTCTCTGACTTTCCTCAAGACATTTTTCAGTGATGGATATTTTCAACTCTGCAGTTTTGTGAATTTTACTGCCCCTGAGTTCTATTGTTCAACTTGTGTTTATGGGAACTGGCCACAAAGCAGCGGGATTTCCTCAAGCCCTATACTGTTTCCATGGGCAACCCTAGCCTTTGGTCAATTCGTCTTCCTGATTGGAAATTAGAGTGACATGTGCCTGTCTGAACACGTAGGACTTGTCTCTCATTGTTCCTCATCCTTCCGCTTCATCCTCTGGACAAATTCCAAACTGTACGCAACAGGATGTTGACAGTGCTGACATCTCCAAGTGGGGAGACTGTTAGTAAAGACGCTGGAGGGGTGAACCCGAGCACCAGGAGATGAGGAGATGAGATGCCTTTTCCAAACTCTTCCCGATCAGACAGTATACCATCCTCTGGGTGTGACAGACATGTTTTAGCAGTAGGAAGAGTCCCATTCATGTAAGGAGAACACCAGGGCTTTTTCAAAATCAGTGTCTCCCCGAAACCCAAACTGGGGAATTTTTTAAGCTACGGCTACACATATGTTCATTAAGGGCCTTGGGAAGTAGGCAGAGTCCAAACTTTAGATGATTGAAGTCTTCAGGGTCAGAAGCACTCACCACCAGCTTCCCTTAGGTTACACTTTAACTGTCATTGATAGATGATGTCAATAAAAATATCTATTCTTTTTCAGATTATTTCCCCTTATAGGTTATTGCAAAATGTTGAGTGTAGTTCCCTGTGCTATACAGTAGTTCCTTGTTGATGATCTATTTTATACATAGCAGTGTGTATGTGTTAATCCCAAACTGTTAATTTATCCCTCCTCCCACCTTTCCCCTTTGGTAATAATAAATTATAAGATTTTATACTTCTCAGAAATGGGGGAGCTGAAAGAGAGGTATCATTTTCAATGGAAAAGCATTTAAAACAAGATTGAAGGTTTAACCAAGATTATTAGATGTACATCCTTGGAAAGAAATCACTTCATTTCTCTAATATTGAGCTGACAAATAAGACAAACCTTTTCACTGAACTTGCTTATAATAAAGTGATGGAAATATCCAATGGAAGTGTTAGAAACATCTTATTTTACCCGAGCCTTATACACTGTTCTATGTTAACTACACTTTGGCTCACACATCTGTTCATTGAGGTTACAATAGTCTCAATTTCTGTTACTGATCCTCCAGAGTGGACCCCAACAAGTGTCCCCCTGCCCAGTGTCATTGGGGCCAACAGATCGAGACTGAGTTTGGTTCACAAGCAAAGGAAACTTTATATTTTGATCAGAGAATGGAGAGGTGAGAGCATGTACTACCCCGTGGGCTGTGGGCTGGGCTGCTGTGTAGAGATCCTGTCAGAGTCAGTGGGAGGGAGGGGGCGGAGCTCTCGAGGGCCGGGTTGGCTGTAGCTCAGGCTCTATATCGCGGAGTCTGCACTGGGCCCCAGGAGCTGAGGTGTCGACCCAGCCATTCTGCACTAGGAAATCTGGTCTGAAGTGCCGGGTGTGGAACCTCTGCATGCGGGACCCTAGGAGCACGTGAAATTAGACAAAGCACAAAGGATAAAAAAGGTTAGACTTGACTTTATTGCCCAGATTCTATTTTTATCTCCCAGGGATTTTTAATGGGCTTTGCTGGGGACAAACCCCCCCCTCTGCCTTTTGTCCCGTTCCTCATTCTTGGAGTGCTGAGGGTGCAGACCCTTCTTCTGTAACTGCTGAGTGCTGAGTTGGGAGCCCTCATACCCTGGGGCGAGGGTCAGAGCTTCTCCCCAGCAGCCTCCAGGTGACGTTGATTGTCCCCAGGCCCCCTGCCTCCCTGCTCGTCCACCTGAGCACCAGCATTGGAAGTGTTATAGATTCTAATGACCTTTAAGGGTCCAGGAAAGAGATGTGCAGAGACGCTGTGGGGGCCGGTTTCACCCCGCCCCACATTTGTTCGGCCACCTTAGGCCGACCGTTTCTGCCAGCCTAGATGCTCTGACCAGTAGTCTGCGCTTTCTTCAATTAGGCCCCTGAATTAACGTACAAACAGCACCAGGTGTCAGAGCCCTGCCCGCTCAACTCCCAGACAGTCCAGGGTCAGTGGTGATCAAGGACCATGATGGCCACTGAGTCAACAGCCTTTTGAAGTAAACAAGAGTCCAGCCGGTCTTACTGGCCACCATCATCACGGTGTCTGTAGGCTTTTCTATGGTGACAGTGTGATATACGGTTCCCCCGCCAAGATTATTAGCTCCCCTCTGGGTGCAGTAAGTCCTGCAAGCAGTAGTCTACTCTTTTGGGACACACTCTTGTTGTTTTATGAGAGAAACTCCAGGTCAAGTGATGTTCACACGAGTCGTCATGGTGCCCTGTTGCCCCCGGTTATCTCTCTGGATGTTGGAGTTGGAGGGCCTCCTCACTCGAGGTCGGTGTGCCCACGGAGCGAACCCTGCAACTTCAGGGCATGGTTGGTGGTTAGGACCACCACGTGGGGTCCTTTTCCCTTAGGAGGGAGGTGGCCTTTTGGGCTGCTGATTTCCAGGGTTTTAGATACCGCCAGTATCTTGGCCAGATGTGGCAGTGGGCCAAGCCCCTTGGTGACCATAGTTTATCCTACCTGGATGGCATTCTTGCATTGTTCCATTTCAAGTGGTCCCAGGTTTTGCACTAATTCTCCAATGGCGATTCACCTTTCACCAGGAATGTAAAGGTCAAAGGGTTTAGCTAAATTAGGGAGTTCCAGGGCAAGGGTCTGAATTGACTGCTCTTTCCATTCTTGAAAGGCCACTTCTGGATTCTATTCAAAAGGATCATCATCTTTTCCTTTCAGTGTTTCATATAGAGGCCCAGCTAGTAGACTGTAGTTAGGGATCCAGAAGCAGCAAACCCTGGCCTCCCCAGGAACCCCTAAGCTGTCTTCTAGTTTTAGAAAGGGGTAAGGCTGAAAATGGTTTCTTCCCTTTCCTGGGATGGACTTCTCCAACCTTCTGTGAGAATGAAGCCCAGGCAGGTCACGGCAGTCTGTGATATTTGAGCTTTTTCTTGGACAACTTCTATCCTTTATTGGCTTGGTAGTTCAGAGGCCTCCTTAGTAGGGCTGGCGATCAGAATGTCGTCTGCATATTGAAGGAGGGTTTCCTTTTCCAGAGGTAGAACTTTTAGGTCTTTAGCTAAGCTTTCCCCAAAGATGGTGTGGGAATTTTTGCACCCTTGGGGCCAGACGGCCCGGAAGTATTGTTTTAGTTGTATGTTGAGTCCTGCCACTCACAAGCCAAAATTTCTTGTGACTCTGGGACTAATGGAATACAAAAGAAGGCATCATTGAAGACTAATACAGAATACCATGTCCTGGTGGTTGGTAGAATGACCAGCAGGGTGTAGGAATTAGGAGCAACTGGAGGTATATCCTCGGTGGCTTCACTGACTGTCCTGACATCCTTTACCAGGTCCCCAGCAGCCCATGGGGCTCTCGTGGTCAGACCAATCCCAGAATATGGAGCTCACCTGGGCAGGTACCCCACCCCCACCCCAGCCCACAGGGCTCTCGTGGTCAGGCCCCTCCCAGGATACAGAGCTACCCTTGCAGGTACCGTGGCAGGGCTGGGCACACAGGAACCGTGCACATAGCCCTCATTGCAGAGCACCCCCAGCTCACCTGTCGCTCAGAGCTGACACAGAGCACCTCAGAGCAGGACTTGAACTAACAAACAGCAGCTGCGACAGGTCTGTGACCCTGGGCATCACTCCGTGAGGCCTCCCTCCACCTGGTCTTCCAGAGACTTCCACTGCACCCGGGGCACCAGGCCTCTGTCTCCAACCACCACCCACCCCTCCTCTCCCTGACTCCTGGGTTCCTCTCATTAGGAGAGGGTTTTCTTGAAGTTGTCTCCCACTCATGGGCCAGATAAAATGATTAGAAAACAAGCCAAAGCTGCAGCCCCTTGTCTATCCTGACTCTCAGGAGCCCACACCTGTTCCTTGGACCTGGCCGGTTCAGCAAGTTCCATTTTCTGCAACTGTGAGCCCCTGAGGGGTGATGATTGGCTGACCTGGGCAGCCTTACCGTGCCGGCCAGCCCTCCCCAGGTGTGCCTGGGTTGAGATCACTATAAATACCACTCCAGGCAGCAAGAGCCCCTGCAGCCGTGCCTGACGCCATTTTCTCTGCCCTGTCAGCAGTCTCGGGGCTGGGCTGGTGGGAGGGAGTGAGAGGCCACGGCTTTGTGGGTGGCCCAGTGTGAGTGGGGCTCTGCTGGACTTTCTGCAGCAGTTGCCAGGCTGCCACCTGCTAAAGAAGAAGATGTGTCACCCATACCTGCTGCTGGAATTTCTCCCTGGGCAGAGGTGAGGAAGGAAAAAAACAGTGGGGGCAGGGACAGGACGGGTATCTCAGGCAGGGAAATGGAAATCTTCCAGAAGAGCACCCAGGGCCAGGACCATCCTGGCTGGCCTGCAGGCACCAAGTCGGCCAGCATGCTGTCACTCGTGTGGCTCTATGGCCCTCCCTCTAGGCTTTCAAGTCCTTGTATATATTCAGGTGTTTTACCTGGGATGGGTGGGAATAGTTCAGCAGCAACTGGCCTGGGGCTCAGCTCACGTTTACTCACAGATGCCTCGGCACGGTGCCCCAGCTTTGCAATGAGGACGCTTGTTGCGTGGGGGCTGCTGGCTGAATGGGAGACGATTCCCCACCACTGACCAACTTCAGAATTGTTTACAACTGGAGCAAGTGCCCTGATACGGTTTTCCTCTGTGGAACTGGTGGGTTCTGTGTTTTCTTTCTCTTTTTCGTTTTGGGTTCAAGGTAGATTTTATTCCTCTTTTTTGTATTTACAGATATAAGCATGGAAATAATTTATTCATATAAATACATGTATGTGAAGGGAATAATTGTTTTTTCTATTGTTTAAATTTTATTTCTTTTTAATTTTGAATTTTATTTTATATTTTTATACAGCAGGTTCTTATTGGTTATCTATTTTATACATATAAATGTATACATGCCAATCCCAGTCTCTCAACTCCTCCCACCACCCCCCCCAACAGCTTTCCCCCCTTGTTGTCCATACGTTTGTTGTCTACATCTGTTGCTCTATTTATGCCTTGCAAAATGGTTAATCTGTACAGGTTTTCTAGGTTCCACATATATGCATGAATATACAAGATTTGTTTTTCTCTTTCTGACTTACTTCACTCTGTATGACAGTCTCTAGATGCATCGACGTCTCTACAAATGACCCAATTTCATTCCTTTTCATGGCTTAGTAATATTCCATTTTATATATGTACCACGGCTTTATGCATTCGTCTGTCTGTGGGCATTTACGTTGCTTCCATTACCTCGATATTGTAAATAGTGATGCAATGAACATTGCGGTGAATGTCTCTTTTTGATTTATGGTTTTGTCTGGGTATATGTCCAGTACTGGGATTGCTGTATCATATGGTAATTCTATTGTTAGTTTCTTAAGAAAATCCATATTGTTCTCCATAGTGACTGTATCAATTTATATTCCCAACAATAGCTGGAAGAGGGTTCCTTTTCTCCACACCCTTTCCAGCATTTTTTGCTTGTAGATTTTCTATGATGCCTATTCTACCAGGTGTGAGGTGATACCTCATTGTTGAATCCATTTCGTTGAGCAAGGGGTAGGTCTTGTCTATTCCATATTTGGCTTATGGAACGGTATCTGTGCTAATTTCAAACTCTGGTTTAACGCAGCACCCCAACTCACCTTCCCCCTTAAGCAAGAATAAGTTAGTTTTCTAAACTTGAGACCCTGTTCTGTTTTGTAAATCAGTTCATGTGTAGCCAAGTTCACATTCCGTGTATTAGTGATACCTTATGATGTTTCTCTTTCTGTGTGACTTATTTCAGTTAGAATCATTGTGCCTCAATCCACTCATTATGCTGCTACGGGCCTGGTGACATAGATTTCATTGCTGAGTGATACTGCATTGTACGTAAGTACCACAACTTCTTTATCCATTTTTCACTTTCTGCGATATTGAACTTGTACCGTAAACCAGGTTCTTGTAAACAGAGCCGTCCCAACCTTTGGGGTGGCTGTGTCTTTTTGATTTTAATTTCCCTAAGCTATAGGACCATAAGTGGAAGTGCCCTAGGCTCTGTTGCTTTGCTTTTTAGATGTTTCAGGAAACACCATACACTTCTCCCGAGTGGCTGTTGGCAATTGACATCCCGCCCATCAGCATAACAAGGCTCCCAGTTCTCCATGGCCTGTCCTGCCTTTCTGGATTTTACACTTTTTTCAGATGGCCCTTTTGACCGGGGGGAAGTGAGACTTCATTGTAGTGCAGATTTCCTTTGCAAGCTTGCTTGGTTGGCCAAAAAGGGCGTATGCGTTTTTTCCTGAATATATTCAGGAAAAAACGCATACGCCCTTTTTGGCCAAGTGCATCATTGTGGACGTTCTGCCTCTTTTCCTATGCTTTAAATGCAATTCCAGTCTACCTCCTGAAATCGGTTTCCTGCAATTCTGCCCCGCTTTCAAGTCCTCTTGGCAGCCTTACTTCAGTATATTTTTGGACGATAGCTGTCATTTATAACTCTGCAGGTTTGTGAATTACAATGCCCCTGAGCTCCTTTCTTCAACTCGCTTTCTCGTGAGCTAGCCGCAACACCGCAGGACGGCTTCAGGCCCTAATCTGGTTCCGGCACGGCACGCTGAGCCTTTGGTTAATTCCTCTTCCTGGTGGGAAATGAGAGTTAAATTTGCCCGTCCAGACACCTCCAGCTAGTCTGTCATTGGTTCTCCCTATTCCTGTTCATCTTCCGCAGAAATTGCAAACTGGGCCAAACAGGAGGTTAAAGGCACTGACTCTCCAAGTCGGGAGAGTGTTAGTAAAGCGTCTGGAATGTTGCACCCGAGTACCAGGGGACGAAAACTGACACATATTGGAACACGTCTCCCGATCACACGGTTGATCATACTCTGGGTTCCACATGCATGTTTTAGCTGAAGGAAGAATACCTTAAACCTGGAGAGTTGAGACCCGTGGAATGGGTACCATGCAATATGACTTCAAAGGGTCTTCATTTGCTCACCGAACCTCTCCAATCCTATCACTGCTGCGTTTATGCCCCTGTACACACACTTGATTCTCTTTCAGAGACATAGCAATCCATAGGTTTTAAGATACTTCCTAGTCAGGTACACTCTTAGGCATTTAATATGGGGTGTTGAGTCCATTTCGTTGAGCAAGGAGTAGCTCTTGTCTATTCCATATTTGGCTTAAGGAACTTTATCTGTGCTCATTTCAATCTCTGGTTTTATGCAGCACCCCAGCTCACCTTTCCCCTTAAGCAAGCATAAGTTGGTTTTCTAAATTTGTGACCCTGTTCTGTTTTGTAATTCAGTTCCTGTGTAGCCAAGTTTACATTCCGTGTATTAGTGATATCTTATGATGTTTCTTTTTCTGTGTGACTTATTTCAGTTAGAATCATCATACCTGAATCCACTCATTATGCTGCTACGGGCCTGATGACATAGATTTCCTTGCTGAGTGATACTGCATTGTACGTAAGTACCACAACTTCTTTATCCATTTTTCACTTTTTGCGATATTGAACTTGTACCGAAAACCAGGTTCTTGTAAACAGAGCCGTCCCAAACTTTGCTGGTGGCTGTGTCTTTTTGATTTTAATTTCCCTAAGCTATAGGACCATAAGTGGAAGTGCCCTAGGCTCTGTTGCTTTGTTTTTTAGATGTTTCAGGAGACACCATACACTTCTCCCGAGTGGCTGTTGGCAATTTACATCCCGCCCATCAGCATAACAAGGCTCCCAGTTCTCCATGGCCTGTCCTGCCTTTCTGGAGTTTACACTTTTTTCAGATGGCCGTTTTGACCTGGGGGAAGTGAGACTTCATTGTAGTGCAGATTTCCTTTGCAAGCTTGCTTGGTTGGCCAAAAAGGGCGTATGCGTTTTTTCCTGAATATATTCAGGAAAAAACGCATACGCCCTTTTTGGCCAAGTGCATCATTGTGGACGTTCTGCCTCTTTTCCTATGCTTTAAATGCAATTCCAGTCTACCTTCTGAAATCGGTTTCCTGCAATTCTGCCCCGCTTTCAAGTCCTCTTGGCAGCCTTACTTCAGTATATTTTTGGACGATAGCTGTCATTTATAACTCTGCAGGTTTGTGAATTACAGTGCCCCTGAGCTCCTTTCTTCAACTCGCTTTCTCGTGAGCTGGCCGCAACACCGCAGGATGGCTTCAGGCCCTAATCTGGTTCCGGCACGGCACGCTGAGCCTTTGGTTAATTCCTCTTCCTGGTGGGAAATGAGAGTTAAATTTGCCCGTCCAGACACCTCCAGCTAGTCTCTCATTGGTTCTCCCTATCCCTGTTCATCTTCCACAGAAATTGCAAACTGGGCCAAACAGGAGGTTAAAGGCGCTGACTCTCCAAGTCGGGAGAGTGTTAGTAAAGCGTCTGGAATGTTGCACCCGAGTACCAGGGGACGAAAACTGAGACATATTGGAACACGTCTCCCGATCACACGGTTGATCATACTCTGGGTTCCACATGCATGTTTTAGCTGAAGGAAGAATCCCTTAAACCTGGAGAGTTGAGACCCGTGGAAAGGGTACCATGCAATTTGACTTCAAAGGGTCTTCATTTGCTCACCGAACTTCTCCAATCCTATCACTGCTGCGTTTATGCCCCTGTACACACGCTTGATTCTCTTTAGGAGACATAGCAATCCATAGGTTTTAAGATACTTCCTAGTCAGGTACACTCTTAGGCATTTAATATGGGGTGTTGAGTCCATTTCGTTGAGCAAGGAGTAGCTCTTGTCTATTCCATATTTGGCTTAAGGAACTTTATCTGTGCTCATTTCAATCTCTGGTTTTATGCATCACCCCAACTCACCTTTCCCCTTAAGCAAGCATAAGTTGGTTTTCTAAATTTGAGACCCTGTTCTGTTTTGTAATTCATTTCCTGTGTAGCCAAGTTTACATTCCGTGTATTAGTGATATCTTATGATGTTTCTTTTTCTTTGTGACTTATTTCAGTTAGAATCATCATACCTGAATCCACTCATTATGCTGCTACGGGCCTGATGACATAGATTTCATTGCTGAGTGATATTGCATTGTACGTAAGTACCACAACTTCTTTATCCATTTTTCACTTTCTGTGATATTGAACTTGTACCATAAACCAGGTTCTTGTAAACAGAGCCGTCCCAACCTTTGGGGTGGCTGTGTCTTTTGATTTTAATTTCCCTAAGCTATAGGACCATAAGTGGAAGTGCCCTAGGCTCTGTTGCTTTGTTTTTTAGATGTTTCAGGAAACACCAAACACTTCTCCCCTGTGGCTGTTGGCAATTTACATCCCGCCCATCAGCATAACAAGGCTCCCAGTTCTCCATGGCCTGTCCTGCCTTTCTGGATTTTACACTTTTTTCCGATGGCCCTTTTGACCAGGGGGAAGTGAGACTTCATTGTAGTGCAGATTTCCTTTGCAAGCTTGCTTGGTTGGCCAAAAAGGGCGTATGCGTTTTTTCCTGAATATATTCAGGAAAAAACGCATACGCCCTTTTTGGCCAAGTGCATCATTGTGGACGTTCTGCCTCTTTTCCTATGCTTTAAATGCAATTCCAGTCTACCTCCTGAAATCGGTTTCCTGCAATTCTGCCCCGCTTTCAAGTCCTCTTGGCAGCCTTACTTCAGTATATTTTTGGACGATAGCTGTCATTTATAACTCTGCAAGTTTGTGAATTACAGTGCCCCTGAGCTCCTTTCTTCAACTCGCTTTCTCGTGAGCTGGCCGCAACACCGCAGGATGGCTTCAGGCCCTAATCTGGTTCCGGCACGGCACGCTGAGCCTTTGGTTAATTCCTCTTCCTGGTGGGAAATGAGAGTTAAAATTGCCCGTCCAGACACCTCCAGCTAGTCTTTCATTCTTTCTCCCTATTCCTGTTCATCTTCCGCAGAAATTGCAAACTGGGCCAAACAGGAGGTTAAAGGCGCTGACTCTCCAAGTCGGGAGAGTGTTAGTAAAGCGTCTGGAATGTTGCACCGGAGTACTAGGGGAAGAAAACTGAGACATATTGGAACACATCTCCCGATCACACGGTTGATCATACTCTGGGTTCCACATGCATGTTTTAGCTGAAGGAAGAATCCCTTAAACCTGGAGAGTTGAGACCCGTGGAATGGGTACCATGCAATATGACTTCAAAGGGTCTTCATTTGCTCACCGAACCTCTCCAATCCTATCACTGCTGCGTTTATGCCCCTGCACACACGCTTGATTCTCTTTCGGAGACATAGCAATCCATAGGTTTTAAGATACTTCCTAGTCAGGTATATTCTTAGGTGTTTAATATGGGGTGTTGAATCCATTTCGTTGAGCAAGGAGTAGCTCTTGTCTATTCCATATTTGGCTTAAGGAACTTTATCTGTGCTCATTTCAATCTCTGGTTTTATGCAGCACCCCAACTCACCTTTCCCCTTAAGCAAGCATAAGTTGGTTTTCTAAATTTGAGACCCTGTTCTGTTTTGTAATTCAGTTCCTGTGTAGCCAAGTTTACATTCCGTGTATTAGTGATATCTTATGATGTTTCTTTTTCTTTGTGACTTATTTCAGTTAGAATCATCATACCTGAATCCACTCATTATGCTGCTACGGGCCTGATGACATAGATTTCCTTGCTGAGTGATATTGCATTGTACGTAAGTACCACAACTTCTTTATCCATTTTTCACTTTCTGCGATATTGAACTTGTACCGTAAACCAGGTTCTTGTAAACAGAGCCGTCCCAACCTTTGGGGTGGCTGTGTCTTTTGATTTTAATTTCCCTAAGCTATAGGACCATAAGTGGAAGTGCCCTAGGCTCTGTTGCTTTGCTTTTTAGATGTTTCAGGAAACACCATACACTTCTCCCGAGTGGCTGTTGGCAATTTACATCCCGCCCATCAGCATAACAAGGCTCCCAGTTCTCCATGGCCTGTCCTGCCTTTCTGGATTTTACACTTTTTTCAGATGGCCCTTTTGACCGGGGGGAAGTGAGACTTCATTGTAGTGCAGATTTCCTTTGCAAGCTTGCTTGGTTGGCCAAAAAGGGCGTATGCGTTTTTTCCTGAATATATTCAGGAAAAAACGCATACGCCCTTTTTGGCCAAGTGCATCATTGTGGACGTTCTGCCTCTTTTCCTATGCTTTAAATGCAATTCCAGTCTACCTCCTGAAATCGGTTTCCTGCAATTCTGCCCCGCTTTCAAGTCCTCTTGGCAGCCTTACTTCAGTATATTTTTGGACGATAGCTGTCATTTATAACTCTGCAGGTTTGTGAATTACAGTGCCCCTGAGCTCCTTTCTTCAACTCGCTTTCTCGTGAGCTGGCCGCAACACCGCAGGATGGCTTCAGGCCCTAATCTGGTTCCGGCACGGCACGCTGAGCCTTTGGTTAATTCCTCTTCCTGGTGGGAAATGAGAGTTAAATTTGCCCGTCCAGACACCTCCAGCTAGTCTGTCATTGGTTCTCCCTATTCCTGTTCATCTTCCGCAGAAATTGCAAACTGGGCCAAACAGGAGGTTAAAGGCACTGACTCTCCAAGTCGGGAGAGTGTTAGTAAAGCGTCTGGCATGTTGCACCCGAGTACCAGGGGACGGAAACTGACACATATTGGAACACGTCTCCCGATCACACTGTTGATCATTCTCTGGGTTCCACATGCATGTTTTAGCTGAAGGAAGTATCCCTTAAACCTGGAGAGTTGAGACCCATGGAATGGGTACCATGCAATATGACTTCAAAGGTCTTCATTTGCTCACCGAACCTCACCAATCTTATGAGCCCCAAGTGTCCAGCCTTATGTGTCACCCAGCTCTGGGTGTAGATGTGGTAAATGCAGGTTGCATCAGAAGCCTTGAATGATTACTTAAGTATTTCTCTCTATTTCACTGTCATTGTGTTTTGTTTAAGAAATTTATTTTTATTATGGGATTTACCTGATTTTCACTGCTTTAATGCAGCTGTACACACTCTTGATTCTCTTACAGAGATATATAAATCCATAGGTTTTATGATTCTTACTAGTCAGGTATATTCCTAGGCGTTGAATATGGGGTGTTGAGTCCATTTCGTTGAGCAAGGAGTAGCTCTTGTCTATTCCATATTTGGCTTAAGGAACTTTATCTGTGCTCATTTCAATCTCTGGTTTTATGCAGCTCCCCAACTCACCTTTCCCCTTAAGCAAGCATAAGTTGGTTTTCTAAATTTGAGTCCCTGTTCTGTTTTGCAATTCAGTTCCTGTGTAGCCAAGTTTATATTCCGTGTATTAGTGATATCTTATGATGTTTCTTTTCCTGTGTGACTTATTTCAGTTAGAATCATCATACCTGAATCCACTCATTATGCTACTACGGGGCTGATGACATAGATTTCATTGCTGAGTGATACTGCATTGTACGTAAGTACCACAACTTCTTTATCCATTTTTCACTTTCTGCGATATTGAACTTGTACCGTATATGAGGTTCTTGTAAACAGAGCCGTCCCACCCTTTGGGGTGGCTGTGTCTTTTTGATTTTAATTGCCCTAAACTATAGTACCATAAGTGGAAGTGCCCTAGGCTCTGTTGCTTTGTTTTTTAGATGTTTCAGGAAACACCAAACACTTCTCCAGAGTGGCTGTTGGCAATTTACATCCTGCCCATCAGCATAAGATGGCTCCCAGTTCTCCATGGCCTGTCCTGCCTTTCTGGATTTTACACTTTTTTCAGATGGCCCTTTTGACCAGGGGGAATTGAGACTTCATTGTAGTGCAGATTTACTTTGCAAGCTTGCTTGGTTGGCCAAAAAGGGCGTATGCGTTTTTTCCTGAATATATTCAGGAAAAAACGCATACGCCCTTTTTGGGCAAGTCAGGTTTTTGAATTGCAGTGGCCCTTAGCTCCATTTTTCAGCTCTTAGTTTTGTGATCTTGCCCCATAACCACAGGATTCCTTGAAGCCCTATTCTTCTTCTGGGGCACCTTGCTGTGCCTTTGGTTAATTCTTCTTACTGATGTGAAATTAGAGTGACATGTGCCCATTGAAACCACTACAGCTAGTTTCTCACTGGTTCCCCCTATTCCCATTCATCCTCCGCACTAACTGAAGACTGTGCGATACCAGAACTTAAAGGCATTGACTCTCCATGTGGGGATGTTGTTAGTAAAGCGGCTGGAATGTTGCACCCGAGTACCAGGGGACGAAAACTGAGACATATTGGAACACGTCTCCCGATCACACGGTTGATCATACTCTGGGTTCCACATGCATGTTTTAGCTGAAGGAAGAATACCTTAAACCTGGAGAGTTGAGACCCGTGGAATGGGTACCATGCAATATGACTTCAAAGGGTCTTCATTTGCTCACCGAACCTCTCCAATCCTATCACTGCTGCGTTTATGCCCCTGTACACACACTTGATTCTCTTTCAGAGACATAGCAATCCATAGGTTTTAAGATACTTCCTAGTCAGGTACACTCTTAGGCATTTAATATGGGGTGTTGAGTCCATTTCGTTGAGCAAGGAGTAGCTCTTGTCTATTCCATATTTGGCTTAAGGAACTTTATCTGTGCTCATTTCAATCTCTGGTTTTATGCAGCACCCCAACTCACCTTTCCCCTTAAGCAAGCATAAGTTGGTTTTCTAAATTTGAGACCCTGTTCTGTTTTGTAATTCAGTTCCTGTGTAGCCAAGGTTACATTCCGTGTATTAGTGATATCTTATGATGTTTCTTTTTCTGTGTGACTTATTTCAGTTAGAATCATCGTACCTGAATCCACTCATTATGCTGCTACGGGCCTGATGACATAGATTTCATTGCTGAGTGATACTGCATTGTACGTAAGTACCACAACTTCTTTATCCATTTTTCACTTTCTGCGATATTGAACTTGTACCGTAAACCAGGGTCTTGTAAACAGAGCCGTCCCAACCTTTGGGGTGGCTGTGTCTTTTGATTTTAATTTCCCTAAGCTATAGGACCATAAGTGGAAGTGCCCTAGGCTCTGTTGCTTTGTTTTTTAGATGTTTCAGGAAACACCATACACTTCTCCCGAGTGGCTGTTGGCAATTTACATCCCGCCCATCAGCATAACAAGGCTCCCAGTTCTCCATGGCCTGTCCTGCCTTTCTGGATTTTACACTTTTTTCAGATGGCCCTTTTGACCGGGGGGAAGTGAGACTTCACTGTAGTGCAGATTTCCTTTGCAAGCTTGCTTGGTTGGCCAAAAAGGGCGTATGCGTTTTTTCCTGAATATATTCAGGAAAAAACGCATACGCCCTTTTTGGCCAAGTGCATCATTGTGGACGTTCTGCCTCTTTTCCTATGCTTTAAATGCAATTCCAGTCTACCTCCTGAAATCGGTTTCCTGCAATTCTGCCCCGCTTTCAAGTCCTCTTGGCAGCCTTACTTCAGTATATTTTTGGACGATAGCTGTCATTTATAACTCTGCAGGTTTCTGAATTACAGTGCCCCTGAGCTCCTTTCTTCAACTCGCTTTCTCGTGAGCTGGCCGCAACACCGCAGGATGGTTTCAGGCCCTAATCTGGTTCCGGCACGGCACGCTGAGCCTTTGGTTAATTCCTCTTCCTGGTGCGAAATGAGAGTTAAATTTGCCCGTCCAGACACCTCCAGCTAGTCTCTCATTGGTTCTCCCTATCCCTGTTCATCTTCCGCAGAAATTGCAAACTGGGCCAAACAGGAGGTTAAAGGCACTGACTGTCCAAGTCGGGAGAGTGTTAGTAAAGCGTCTGGAATGTTGCACCCGAGTACCAGGGGACGAAAACTGAGACATATTGGAACACGTCTCCCGATCACACGGTTGATCATACTCTGGGTTCCACATGCATGTTTTAGCTGAAGGAAGAATACCTTAAACCTGGAGAGTTGAGACCCGTGGAATGGGTACCATGCAATATGACTTCAAAGGGTCTTCATTTGCTCACCGAACCTCTCCAATCCTATCACTGCTGCGTTTATGCCCCTGTACACACACTTGATTCTCTTTCAGAGACATAGCAATCCATAGGTTTTAAGATACTTCCTAGTCAGGTACACTCTTAGGCATTTAATATGGGGTGTTGAGTCCATTTCGTTGAGCAAGGAGTAGCTCTTGTCTATTCCATATTTGGCTTAAGGAACTTTATCTGTGCTCATTTCAATCTCTGGTTTTATGCAGCACCCCAACTCACCTTTCCCCTTAAGCAAGCATAAGTTGGTTTTCTAAATTTGAGACCCTGTTCTGTTTTGGAATTCAGTTCCTGTGTAGCCAAGGTTACATTCCGTGTATTAGTGATATCTTATGATGTTTCTTTTCCTGTGTGACTTATTTCAGTTAGAATCATCATACCTGAATCCACTCATTATGCTGCTACGGGCCTGATGACATAGATTTCATTGCTGAGTGATACTGCATTGTACGTAAGTACCACAACTTCTTTATCCATTTTTCACTTTCTGCGATATTGAACTTGTACCGTAAACCAGGTTCTTGTAAACAGAGCCGTCCCAACCTTTGGGGTGGCTGTGTCTTTTGATTTTAATTTCCCTAAGCTATAGGACCATAAGTGGAAGTGCCCTAGGCTCTGTTGCTTTGTTTTTTAGATGTTTCAGGAAACACCATACACTTCTCCCGAGTGGCTGTTGGCAATTGACATCCCGCCCATCAGCATAACAAGGCTCCCAGTTCTCCATGGCCTGTCCTGCCTTTCTGGATTTTACACTTTTTTCAGATGGCCCTTTTGACCGGGGGGAAGTGAGACTTCATTGTAGTGCAGATTTCCTTTGCAAGCTTGCTTGGTTGGCCAAAAAGGGCGTATGCGTTTTTTCCTGAATATATTCAGGAAAAAACGCATACGCCCTTTTTGGCCAAGTGCATCATTGTGGACGTTCTGCCTCTTTTCCTATGCTTTAAATGCAATTCCAGTCTACCTCCTGAAATCGGTTTCCTGCAATTCTGCCCCGCTTTCAAGTCCTCTTGGCAGCCTTACTTCAGTATATTTTTGGACGATAGCTGTCATTTATAACTCTGCAGGTTTGTGAATTACAGTGCCCCTGAGCTCCTTTCTTCAAGTCGCTTTCTCGTGAGCTGGCCGCAACACCGCAGGATGGCTTCAGGCCCTAATCTGGTTCCGGCACGGCATGCTGAGCCTTTGGTTAATTCCTCTTCCTGGTGGGAAATGAGAGTTAAATTTGCCCGTCCAGACACCTCCAGCTAGTCTGTCATTGGTTCTGCCTATTCCTGTTCATCTTCCGCAGAAATTGCAAACTGGGCCAAACAGGAGGTTAAAGGCACTGACTCTCCAAGTCGGGAGAGTGTTAGTAAAGCGTCTGGAATGTTGCACCCGAGTACCAGGGGACGAAAACTGAGACATATTGGAACACGTCTCCCGATCACACGGTTGATCATACTCTGGGTTCCACATGCATGTTTTAGCTGAAGGAAGAATACCTTAAACCTGGAGAGTTGAGACCCGTGGAATGGGTACCATGCAATATGACTTCAAAGGGTCTTCATTTGCCCACTGAACCTCTCCAATCCTATCACTGCTGCGTTTATGCCCCTGTACACACACTTGATTCTCTTTCAGAGACATAGCAATCCATAGGTTTTAAGATACTTCCTAGTCAGGTACACTCTTAGGCATTTAATATGGGGTGTTGAGTCCATTTCGTTGAGCAAGGAGTAGCTCTTGTCTATTCCATATTTGGCTTAAGGAACTTTATCTGTGCTCATTTCAATCTCTGGTTTTATGCAGCACCCCAACTCACCTTTCCCCTTAAGCAAGCATAAGTTGGTTTTCTAAATTTGAGACCCTGTTCTGTTTTGGAATTCAGTTCCTGTGTAGCCAAGGTTACATTCCGTGTATTAGTGATATCTTATGATGTTTCTTTTCCTGTGTGACTTATTTCAGTTAGAATCATCATACCTGAATCCACTCATTATGCTGCTACGGGCCTGATGACATAGATTTCATTGCTGAGTGATACTGCATTGTACGTAAGTACCACAACTTCTTTATCCATTTTTCACTTTCTGCGATATTGAACTTGTACCGTAAACCAGGTTCTTGTAAACAGAGCCGTCCCAACCTTTGGGGTGGCTGTGTCTTTTGATTTTAATTTCCCTAAGCTATAGGACCATAAGTGGAAGTGCCCTAGGCTCTGTTGCTTTGTTTTTTAGATGTTTCAGGAAACACCATACACTTCTCCCGAGTGGCTGTTGGCAATTTACATCCCGCCCATCAGCATAACAAGGCTCCCAGTTCTCCATGGCCTGTCCTGCCTTTCTGGATTTTACACTTTTTTCAGATGGCCCTTTTGACCGGGGGGAAGTGAGACTTCATTGTAGTGCAGATTTCCTTTGCAAGCTTGCTTGGTTGGCCAAAAAGGGCGTATGCGTTTTTTCCTGAATATATTCAGGAAAAAACGCATACGCCCTTTTTGGCCAAGTGCATCATTGTGGACGTTCTGCCTCTTTTCCTATGCTTTAAATGCAATTCCAGTCTACCTCCTGAAATCGGTTTCCTGCAATTCTGCCCCGCTTTCAAGTCCTCTTGGCAGCCTTACTTCAGTATATTTTTGGACGATAGCTGTCATTTATAACTCTGCAGGTTTGTGAATTACAGTGCCCCTGAGCTCCTTTCTTCAACTCGCTTTCTCGTGAGCTGGCCGCAACACCGCAGGATGGCTTCAGGCCCTAATCTGGTTCCGGCACGGCACGCTGAGCCTTTGGTTAATTCCTCTTCCTGGTGGGAAATGAGAGTTAAATTTGCCCGTCCAGACACCTCCAGCTAGTCTGTCATTGGTTCTGCCTATTCCTGTTCATCTTCCGCAGAAATTGCAAACTGGGCCAAACAGGAGGTTAAAGGCACTGACTCTCCAAGTCGGGAGAGTGTTAGTAAAGCGTCTGGAATGTTGCACCCGAGTACCAGGGGACGAAAACTGAGACATATTGGAACACGTCTCCCGATCACACGGTTGATCATACTCTGGGTTCCACATGCATGTTTTAGCTGAAGGAAGAATACCTTAAACCTGGAGAGTTGAGACCCGTGGAATGGGTACCATGCAATATGACTTCAAAGGGTCTTCATTTGCCCACCGAACCTCTCCAATCCTATCACTGCTGCGTTTATGCCCCTGTACACACACTTGATTCTCTTTCAGAGACATAGCAATCCATAGGTTTTAAGATACTTCCTAGTCAGGTACACTCTTAGGCATTTAATATGGGGTGTTGAGTCCATTTCGTTGAGCAAGGAGTAGCTCTTGTCTATTCCATATTTGGCTTAAGGAACTTTATCTGTGCTCATTTCAATCTCTGGTTTTATGCAGCACCCCAACTCACCTTTCCCCTTAAGCAAGCATAAGTTGGTTTTCTAAATTTGAGACCCTGTTCTGTTTTGTAATTCAGTTCCTGTGTAGCCAAGGTTACATTCCGTGTATTAGTGATATCTTATGATGTTTCTTTTCCTGTGTGACTTATTTCAGTTAGAATCATCATACCTGAATCCACTCATTATGCTGCTACGGGCCTGATGACATAGATTTCATTGCTGAGTGATACTGCATTGTACGTAAGTACCACAACTTCTTTATCCATTTTTCACTTTCTGCGATATTGAACTTGTACCGTAAACCAGGTTCTTGTAAACAGAGCCGTCCCAACCTTTGGGGTGGCTGTGTCTTTTGATTTTAATTTCCCTAAGCTATAGGACCATAAGTGGAAGTGCCCTAGGCTCTGTTGCTTTGTTTTTTAGATGTTTCAGGAAACACCATACACTTCTCCCGAGTGGCTGTTGGCAATTTACATGCCGCCCATCAGCATAACAAGGCTCCCAGTTCTCCATGGCCTGTCCTGCCTTTCTGGATTTTACACTTTTTTCAGATGGCCCTTTTGACCGGGGGGAAGTGAGACTTCATTGTAGTGCAGATTTCCTTTGCAAGCTTGCTTGGTTGGCCAAAAAGGGCGTATGCGTTTTTTCCTGAATATATTCAGGAAAAAACGCATACGCCCTTTTTGGCCAAGTGCATCATTGTGGACGTTCTGCCTCTTTTCCTATGCTTTAAATGCAATTCCAGTCTACCTCCTGAAATCGGTTTCCTGCAATTCTGCCCCGCTTTCAAGTCCTCTTGGCAGCCTTACTTCAGTATATTTTTGGACGATAGCTGTCATTTATAACTCTGCAGGTTTGTGAATTACAGTGCCCCTGAGCTCCTTTCTTCAAGTCGCTTTCTCGTGAGCTGGCCGCAACACCGCAGGATGGCTTCAGGCCCTAATCTGGTTCCGGCACGGCACGCTGAGCCTTTGGTTAATTCCTCTTCCTGGTGGGAAATGAGAGTTAAATTTGCCCGTCCAGACACCTCCAGCTAGTCTGTCATTGGTTCTGCCTATTCCTGTTCATCTTCCGCAGAAATTGCAAACTGGGCCAAACAGGAGGTTAAAGGCACTGACTCTCCAAGTCGGGAGAGTGTTAGTAAAGCGTCTGGAATGTTGCACCCGAGTACCAGGGGACGAAAACTGAGACGTATTGGAACACGTCTCCCGATCACACGGTTGATCATACTCTGGGTTCCACATGCATGTTTTAGCTGAAGGAAGAATACCTTAAACCTGGAGAGTTGAGACCCGTGGAATGGGTACCATGCAATATGACTTCAAAGGGTCTTCATTTGCTCACCGAACCTCTCCAATCCTATCACTGCTGCGTTTATGCCCCTGTACACACACTTGATTCTCTTTCAGAGACATAGCAATCCATAGGTTTTAAGATACTTCCTAGTCAGGTACACTCTTAGGCATTTAATATGGGGTGTTGAGTCCATTTCGTTGAGCAAGGAGTAGCTCTTGTCTATTCCATATTTGGCTTAAGGAACTTTATCTGTGCTCATTTCAATCTCTGGTTTTATGCAGCACCCCAACTCACCTTTCCCCTTAAGCAAGCATAAGTTGGGTTTCTAAATTTGAGACCCTGTTCTGTTTTGTAATTCAGTTCCTGTGTAGCCAAGGTTACATTCCGTGTATTAGTGATATCTTATGATGTTTCTTTTCCTGTGTGACTTATTTCAGTTAGAATCATCGTACCTGAATCCACTCATTATGCTGCTACGGGCCTGATGACATAGATTTCATTGCTGAGTGATACTGCATTGTACGTAAGTACCACAACTTCTTTATCCATTTTTCACTTTCTGCGATATTGAACTTGTACCGTAAACCAGATTCTTGTAAACAGAGCCGTCCCAACCTTTGGGGTGGCTGTGTCTTTTTGATTTTAATTTCCCTAAGCTATAGGACCATAAGTGGAAGTGCCCTAGGCTCTGTTGCTTTGTTTATTAGATGTTTCAGGAAACACCATACACTTCTCCCGAGTGGCTGTTGGCAATTTACATCCCGCCCATCAGCATAACAAGGCTCCCAGTTCTCCATGGCCTGTCCTGCCTTTCTGGATTTTACACTTTTTTCAGATGGCCCTTTTGACCGGGGGGAAGTGAGACGTCATTGTAGTGCAGATTTCCTTTGCAAGCTTGCTTGGTTGGCCAAAAAGGGCGTATGCGTTTTTTCCTGAATATATTCAGGAAAAAACGCATACGCCCTTTTTGGCCAAGTGCATCATTTTGGACGTTCTGCCTCTTTTCCTATGCTTTAAATGCAATTCCAGTCTACCTCCTGAAATCGGTTTCCTGCAATTCTGCCCCGCTTTCAAGTCCTCTTGGCAGCCTTACTTCAGTATATTTTTGGACGATAGCTGTCATTTATAACTCTGCAGGTTTGTGAATTACAGTGCCCCTGAGCTCCTTTCTTCAACTCGCTTTCTCGTGAGCTGGCCGCAGCACCGCAGGATGGCTTCAGGCCCTAATCTGGTTCCGGCACGGCACGCTGAGCCTTTGGTTAATTCCTCTTCCTGGTGGGAAATGAGAGTTAAATTTGCCCGTCCAGACACCTCCAGCTAGTCTGTCATTGGTTCTCCCTATTCCTGTTCATCTTCCGCAGAAATTGCAAACTGGGCCAAACAGGAGGTTAAAGGCACTGACTCTCCAAGTCGGGAGAGTGTTAGTAAAGCGTCTGGAATGTTGCACCCGAGTACCAGGGGACGAAAACTGACACATATTGGAACACGTCTCCCGATCACACGGTTGATCATACTCTGGGTTCCACATGCATGTGTTAGCTTAAGGAAGAATACCTTAAACCTGGAGAGTTGAGACCCGTGGAATGGGTTCCATGCAATATGACTTCAAAGGGTCTTCATTTGCTCACCGAACCTCTCCAGTCCTATCACTGCTGCGTTTATGCCCCTGTACACACGCTTGATTCTCTTTCGGAGACATAGCAATCCATAGGTTTTAAGATACTTCCTAGTCAGGTACACTCTTAGGCATTTAATATGGGGTGTTGAGTCCATTTCGTTGAGCAAGGAGTAGCTCTTGTCTATTCCATATTTGGCTTAAGGAACTTTATCTGTGCTCATTTCAATCTCTGGTTTTATGCAGCACCCCAACTCACCTTTCCCCTTAAGCAAGCATAAGTTGGTTTTCTAAATTTGAGACCCTGTTCTGTTTTGTAATTCAGTTCCTGTGTAGCCAAGGTTACATTCCGTGTATTAGTGATATCTTATGATGTTTCTTTTCCTGTGTGACTTATTTCAGTTAGAATCATCATACCTGAATCCACTCATTATGCTGCTACGGGCCTGATGACATAGATTTCATTGCTGAGTGATACTGCATTGTACGTAAGTACCACAACTTCTTTATCCATTTTTCACTTTCTGCGATATTGAACTTGTACCGTAAACCAGGTTCTTGTAAACAGAGCCGTCCCAACCTTTGGGGTGGCTGTGTCTTTTGATTTTAATTTCCCTAAGCTATAGGACCATAAGTGGAAGTGCCCTAGGCTCTGTTGCTTTGTTTTTTAGATGTTTCAGGAAACACCATACACTTCTCCCGAGTGGCTGTTGGCAATTTACATGCCGCCCATCAGCATAACAAGGCTCCCAGTTCTCCATGGCCTGTCCTGCCTTTCTGGATTTTACACTTTTTTCAGATGGCCCTTTTGACCGGGGGGAAGTGAGACTTCATTGTAGTGCAGATTTCCTTTGCAAGCTTGCTTGGTTGGCCAAAAAGGGCGTATGCGTTTTTTCCTGAATATATTCAGGAAAAAACGCATACGCCCTTTTTGGCCAAGTGCATCATTGTGGACGTTCTGCCTCTTTTCCTATGCTTTAAATGCAATTCCAGTCTACCTCCTGAAATCGGTTTCCTGCAATTCTGCCCCGCTTTCAAGTCCTCTTGGCAGCCTTACTTCAGTATATTTTTGGACGATAGCTGTCATTTATAACTCTGCAGGTTTGTGAATTACAGTGCCCCTGAGCTCCTTTCTTCAAGTCGCTTTCTCGTGAGCTGGCCGCAACACCGCAGGATGGCTTCAGGCCCTAATCTGGTTCCGGCACGGCACGCTGAGCCTTTGGTTAATTCCTCTTCCTGGTGGGAAATGAGAGTTAAATTTGCCCGTCCAGACACCTCCAGCTAGTCTGTCATTGGTTCTGCCTATTCCTGTTCATCTTCCGCAGAAATTGCAAACTGGGCCAAACAGGAGGTTAAAGGCACTGACTCTCCAAGTCGGGAGAGTGTTAGTAAAGCGTCTGGAATGTTGCACCCGAGTACCAGGGGACGAAAACTGAGACGTATTGGAACACGTCTCCCGATCACACGGTTGATCATACTCTGGGTTCCACATGCATGTTTTAGCTGAAGGAAGAATACCTTAAACCTGGAGAGTTGAGACCCGTGGAATGGGTACCATGCAATATGACTTCAAAGGGTCTTCATTTGCTCACCGAACCTCTCCAATCCTATCACTGCTGCGTTTATGCCCCTGTACACACACTTGATTCTCTTTCAGAGACATAGCAATCCATAGGTTTTAAGATACTTCCTAGTCAGGTACACTCTTAGGCATTTAATATGGGGTGTTGAGTCCATTTCGTTGAGCAAGGAGTAGCTCTTGTCTATTCCATATTTGGCTTAAGGAACTTTATCTGTGCTCATTTCAATCTCTGGTTTTATGCAGCACCCCAACTCACCTTTCCCCTTAAGCAAGCATAAGTTGGGTTTCTAAATTTGAGACCCTGTTCTGTTTTGTAATTCAGTTCCTGTGTAGCCAAGGTTACATTCCGTGTATTAGTGATATCTTATGATGTTTCTTTTCCTGTGTGACTTATTTCAGTTAGAATCATCGTACCTGAATCCACTCATTATGCTGCTACGGGCCTGATGACATAGATTTCATTGCTGAGTGATACTGCATTGTACGTAAGTACCACAACTTCTTTATCCATTTTTCACTTTCTGCGATATTGAACTTGTACCGTAAACCAGATTCTTGTAAACAGAGCCGTCCCAACCTTTGGGGTGGCTGTGTCTTTTTGATTTTAATTTCCCTAAGCTATAGGACCATAAGTGGAAGTGCCCTAGGCTCTGTTGCTTTGTTTATTAGATGTTTCAGGAAACACCATACACTTCTCCCGAGTGGCTGTTGGCAATTTACATCCCGCCCATCAGCATAACAAGGCTCCCAGTTCTCCATGGCCTGTCCTGCCTTTCTGGATTTTACACTTTTTTCAGATGGCCCTTTTGACCGGGGGGAAGTGAGACGTCATTGTAGTGCAGATTTCCTTTGCAAGCTTGCTTGGTTGGCCAAAAAGGGCGTATGCGTTTTTTCCTGAATATATTCAGGAAAAAATGCATACGCACTTTTTGGCCAAGTGCATCATTGTGGACGTTCTGCCTCTTTTCCTATGCTTTAAATGCAATTCCAGTCTACCTCCTGAAATCGGTTTCCTGCAATTCTGCACCGCTTTCAAGTCCTCTTGGCAGCCTTACTTCAGTATATTTTTGGACGATAGCTGTCATTTATAACTCTGCAGGTTTGTGAATTACAGTGCCCCTGAGCTCCTTTCTTCAACTCGCTTTCTCGTGAGCTGGCCGCAGCACCGCAGGATGGCTTCAGGCCCTAATCTGGTTCCGGCACGGCACGCTGAGCCTTTGGTTAATTCCTCTTCCTGGTGGGAAATGAGAGTTAAATTTGCCCGTCCAGACACCTCCAGCTAGTCTGTCATTGGTTCTCCCTATTCCTGTTCATCTTCCGCAGAAATTGCAAACTGGGCCAAACAGGAGGTTAAAGGCACTGACTCTCCAAGTCGGGAGAGTGTTAGTAAAGCGTCTGGAATGTTGCACCCGAGTACCAGGGGACGAAAACTGACACATATTGGAACACGTCTCCCGATCACACGGTTGATCATACTGTGGGTTCCACATGCATGTGTTAGCTTAAGGAAGAATACCTTAAACCTGGAGAGTTGAGACCCGTGGAATGGGTTCCATGCAATATGACTTCAAAGGGTCTTCATTTGCTCACCGAACCTCTCCAGTCCTATCACTGCTGCGTTTATGCCCCTGTACACACGCTTGATTCTCTTTCGGAGACATAGCAATCCATAGGTTTTAAGATACTTCCTAGTCAGGTACACTCTTAGGCATTTAATATGGGGTGTTGAGTCCATTTCGTTGAGCAAGGAGTAGCTCTTGTCTATTCCATATTTGGCTTAAGGAACTTTATCTGTGCTCATTTCAATCTCTGGTTTTATGCAGCACCCCAACTCACCTTTCCCCTTAAGCAAGCATAAGTTGGGTTTCTAAATTTGAGACCCTGTTCTGTTTTGTAATTCAGTTCCTGTGTAGCCAAGGTTACATTCCGTGTATTAGTGATATCTTATGATGTTTCTTTTCCTGTGTGACTTATTTCAGTTAGAATCATCATACCTGAATCCACTCATTATGCTGCTACGGGCCTGATGACATAGATTTCATTGCTGAGTGATACTGCATTGTACGTAAGTACCACAACTTCTTTATCCATTTTTCACTTTCTGCGATATTGAACTTGTACCGTAAACCAGGTTCTTGTAAACAGAGCCGTCCCAACCTTTGGGGTGGCTGTGTCTTTTGATTTTAATTTCCCTAAGCTATAGGACCATAAGTGGAAGTGCCCTAGGCTCTGTTGCTTTGTTTTTTAGATGTTTCAGGAAACACCATACACTTCTCCCGAGTGGCTGTTGGCAATTTACATGCCGCCCATCAGCATAACAAGGCTCCCAGTTCTCCATGGCCTGTCCTGCCTTTCTGGATTTTACACTTTTTTCAGATGGCCCTTTTGACCGGGGGGAAGTGAGACTTCATTGTAGTGCAGATTTCCTTTGCAAGCTTGCTTGGTTGGCCAAAAAGGGCGTATGCGTTTTTTCCTGAATATATTCAGGAAAAAACGCATACGCCCTTTTTGGCCAAGTGCATCATTGTGGACGTTCTGCCTCTTTTCCTATGCTTTAAATGCAATTCCAGTCTACCTCCTGAAATCGGTTTCCTGCAATTCTGCCCCGCTTTCAAGTCCTCTTGGCAGACTTACTTCAGTATATTTTTGGACGATAGCTGTCATTTATAACTCTGCAGGTTTGTGAATTACAGTGCCCCTGAGCTCCTTTCTTCAAGTCGCTTTCTCGTGAGCTGGCCGCAACACCGCAGGATGGCTTCAGGCCCTAATCTGGTTCCGGCACGGCACGCTGAGCCTTTGGTTAATTCCTCTTCCTGGTGGGAAATGAGAGTTAAATTTGCCCGTCCAGACACCTCCAGCTAGTCTGTCATTGGTTCTGCCTATTCCTGTTCATCTTCCGCAGAAATTGCAAACTGGGCCAAACAGGAGGTTAAAGGCACTGACTCTCCAAGTCGGGAGAGTGTTAGTAAAGCGTCTGGAATGTTGCACCCGAGTACCAGGGGACGAAAACTGAGACGTATTGGAACACGTCTCCCGATCACACGGTTGATCATACTCTGGGTTCCACATGCATGTTTTAGCTGAAGGAAGAATACCTTAAACCTGGAGAGTTGAGACCCGTGGAATGGGTACCATGCAATATGACTTCAAAGGGTCTTCATTTGCTCACCGAACCTCTCCAATCCTATCACTGCTGCGTTTATGCCCCTGTACACACACTTGATTCTCTTTCAGAGACATAGCAATCCATAGGTTTTAAGATACTTCCTAGTCAGGTACACTCTTAGGCATTTAATATGGGGTGTTGAGTCCATTTCGTTGAGCAAGGAGTAGCTCTTGTCTATTCCATATTTGGCTTAAGGAACTTTATCTGTGCTCATTTCAATCTCTGGTTTTATGCAGCACCCCAACTCACCTTTCCCCTTAAGCAAGCATAAGTTGGGTTTCTAAATTTGAGACCCTGTTCTGTTTTGTAATTCAGTTCCTGTGTAGCCAAGGTTACATTCCGTGTATTAGTGATATCTTATGATGTTTCTTTTCCTGTGTGACTTATTTCAGTTAGAATCATCGTACCTGAATCCACTCATTATGCTGCTACGGGCCTGATGACATAGATTTCATTGCTGAGTGATACTGCATTGTACGTAAGTACCACAACTTCTTTATCCATTTTTCACTTTCTGCGATATTGAACTTGTACCGTAAACCAGATTCTTGTAAACAGAGCCGTCCCAACCTTTGGGGTGGCTGTGTCTTTTTGATTTTAATTTCCCTAAGCTATAGGACCATAAGTGGAAGTGCCCTAGGCTCTGTTGCTTTGTTTATTAGATGTTTCAGGAAACACCATACACTTCTCCCGAGTGGCTGTTGGCAATTTACATCCCGCCCATCAGCATAACAAGGCTCCCAGTTCTCCATGGCCTGTCCTGCCTTTCTGGATTTTACACTTTTTTCAGATGGCCCTTTTGACCGGGGGGAAGTGAGACATCATTGTAGTGCAGATTTCCTTTGCAAGCTTGCTTGGTTGGCCAAAAAGGGCGTATGCGTTTTTTCCTGAATATATTCAGGAAAAAACGCATACGCACTTTTTGGCCAAGTGCATCATTGTGGACGTTCTGCCTCTTTTCCTATGCTTTAAATGCAATTCCAGTCTACCTCCTGAAATCGGTTTCCTGCAATTCTGCACCGCTTTCAAGTCCTCTTGGCAGCCTTACTTCAGTATATTTTTGGACGATAGCTGTCATTTATAACTCTGCAGGTTTGTGAATTACAGTGCCCCTGAGCTCCTTTCTTCAACTCGCTTTCTTGTGAGCTGGCCGCAACACCGCATGAGTGCTTCAGGCCCTAATCTGGTTCCGGCACGGCACGCTGAGCCTTTGGTTAATTCCTCTTCCTGGTGGGAAATGAGAGTTAAATTTGCCCGTCCAGACACCTCCAGCTACTCTGTCATTGGTTCTCCCTATTCCTGTTCATCTTCCGCAGAAATTGCAAACTGGGCCAAACAGGAGGTTAAAGGCACTCTCTCTCCAAGTCAGGAGAGTGTTAGTAAAGCTTCTGGAATGTTGCACCCGAGTACCAGGGGACGAAAACTGAGACATATTGGAACACGTCTCCCGATCACAAGGTTGATCATATTCTGGGTTCCACATGCATGTTTTAGCTGAAGGAAGAATACCTTAAACCTGGAAAGTTGAGACCCGTGGAATGGGTACCATGCAATATTACTTCAAAAGGTCTTCATTTGCTCACCGAACCTCTCCAATCCTATTACTGCTGCGTTTATGCCCCTGTACACACGCTTGATTCTCTTTCGGAGACATAGCATTCCTTAGGTTTTAAGATACTTCCTAGTCAGGTACATTCTTAGGTGTTTAATATGGGGTGATGAGTCCGTTTCATTGAGCAAGGAGTAGCTGTTGTCTGTTCCATATTTGGCTTAAGGAACTTTATCTGTGCTCATTTCAATCTCTGGTTTTATGCAGCACCCCAACTCACCTTTCCCCTTAAGCAAGCATAAGTTGGGTTTCTAAATTTGAGACCCTGTTCTGTTTTGTAATTCAGTTCCTGTGTAGCCAAGTTTACATTCCGTGTATTAGTGATATCTTATGATGTTTCTTTTTCTTTGTGACTTATTTCAGTTAGAATCATCATACCTGAATCCACTCATTATGCTGCTATGGGCCTGATGACATAGATTTCATTGCTGAGTGATACTGCATTGTACGTAAGTACCACAACTTCTTTATCCATTTTTCACTTTCTGCGATATTGAACTTGTACCGTAAACCAGGTTCTTGTAAACAGAGCCGTCCCAACCTTTGGGGTGGCTGTGTCTTTTTGATTTTAATTTCCCTAAGCTATAGGACCATAAGTGGAAGTGCCCTAGGCTCTGTTGCTTTGTTTTTTAGATGTTTCAGGAAACACCATACACTTCTCCCGAGTGGCTGTTGGCAATTGACATCCCGCCCATCAGCATAACAAGGCTCCCAGTTCTCCATGGCCTGTCCTGCCTTTCTGGATTTTACACTTTTTTCAGATGGCCCTTTTGACCGGGGGGAAGTGAGACTTCATTGTAGTGCAGATTTCCTTTGCAAGCTTGCTTGGTTGGCCAAAAAGGGCGTATGCGTTTTTTCCTGAATATATTCAGGAAAAAACGCATACGCCCTTTTTGGCCAAGTGCATCATTGTGGACGTTCTGCCTCTTTTCCTATGCTTTAAATGCAATTCCAGTCTACCTCCTGAAATCGGTTTCCTGCAATTCTGCCCCGCTTTCAAGTCCTCTTGGCAGCCTTACTTCAGTATATTTTTGGACGATAGCTGTCATTTATAACTCTGCAGGTTTGTGAATTACAGTGCCCCTGAGCTCCTTTCTTCAACTCGCTTTCTCGTGAGCTGGCCGCAACACCGCAGGATGGCTTCAGGCCCTAATCTGGTTCCGGCACGGCACGCTGAACCTTTGGTTAATTCCTCTTCCTGGTGCGAAATGTGAGTTAAACTTGTCCATCCAGACACCTCCATCTAGTCTGTCATTGGTTCTGCCTATTCCTGTTCATCTTCCGCAGAAATTGCAAACTGGGCCAAACAGGAGGTTAAAGGCACTGACTCTCCAAGTCGGGAGAGTGTTAGTAAAGCGTTTGGAATGTTGCACCCGAGTAACAGGGGACGAAAACTGAGACATATTAGAACACGTCTCCCGATCACACGGTTGATCATACTCTGGGTTCCACATGCATGTTTTAGCTGAAGGAAGAATACCTTAAACCTGGAGAGTTGAGACCCGTGGAATGGGTACCATGCAATATGACTTCAAAGGGTCTTCATTTGCTCACCGAACCTCTCCAATCCTATCACTGCTGCGTTTATGCCCCTGTACACACACTTGATTCTCTTTCAGAGACATAGCAATCCATAGGTTTTAAGATACTTCCTAGTCAGGTACACTCTTAGGCATTTAATATGGGGTGTTGAGTCCATTTCGTTGAGCAAGGAGTAGCTCTTGTCTATTCCATATTTGGCTTAAGGAACTTTATCTGTGCTCATTTCAATCTCTGGTTTTATGCAGCACCCCAACTCACCTTTCCCCTTAAGCAAGCATAAGTTGGTTTTCTAAATTTGAGACCCTGTTCTGTTTTGTAATTCAGTTCCTGTGTAGCCATGTTTACATTCCGTGTATTAGTGATATCTTATGATGTTTCTTTTTCTGTGTGACTTATTTCAGTTAGAATCATCGTACCTGAATCCACTCATTATGCTGCTACGGGCCTGATGACATAGATTTCATTGCTGAGTGATATTGCATTGTACGTAAGTACCACAACTTCTTTATCCATTTTTCACTTTCTGCGATATTGAACTTGTACCGTAAACCAGGTTCTTGTAAACAGAGCCGTCCCAAACTTTGGGGTGGCTGTGTCTTTTTGATTTTAATTTCCCTAAGCTATAGGACCATAAGTGGAAGTGCCCGAGGCTCTGTTGCTTTGTTTTTTAGATGTTTCAGGAAACACCATACACTTCTCCCGAGTGGCTGTTGGCAATTTACATCCCGCCCATCAGCATAACAAGGCTCCCAGTTCTCCATGGCCTGTCCTGCCTTTCTAGATTTTACACTTTTTTCAGATGGCCCTTTTGACCGGGGGGAAGTGAGACTTCATTGTAGTGCAGATTTCCTTTGCAAGCTTGCTTGGTTGGCCAAAAAGGGCGTATGCGTTTTTTCCTGAATATATTCAGGAAAAAACGCATACGCCCTTTTTGGCCAAGTGCATCATTGTGGACGTTCTGCCTCTTTTCCTATGCTTTAAATGCAATTCCAGTCTACCTCCTGAAATCGGTTTCCTGCAATTCTGCCCCGCTTTCAAGTCCTCTTGGCAGCCTTACTTCAGTATATTTTTGGACGATAGCTGTCATTTATAACTCTGCAGGTTTGTGAATTACAGTGCCCCTGAGCTCCTTTCTTCAACTCGCTTTCTCGTGAGCTGGCCGCAACACCACAGGATGGCTTCAGGCCCTAATCTGGTTCCGGCACGGCATGCTGAGCCTTTGGTTAATTCCTCTTCCTGGTGGGAAATGAGAGTTAAATTTGCCCGTCCAGACACCTCCATCTAGTCTGTCATTGGTTCTGCCTATTCCTGTTCATCTTCCGCAGAAATTGCAAACTGGGCCAGACAGGAGGTTAAAGGCACTGACTCTCCAAGTCGGGAGAGTGTTAGTAAAGCGTCTGGAATGTTGCACCCGAGTACCAGGGGACGAAAACTGAGACATATTGGAACACGTCTCCCGATCACACGGTTGATCATACTCTGGGTTCCACATGCATGTTTTAGCTGAAGGAAGAATACCTTAAACCTGGAGAGTTGAGACCCGTGGAATGGGTACCATGCAATATGACTTCAAAGGGTCTTCATTTGCTCACCGAACCTCTCCAATCCTATCACTGCTGCATTTATGCCCCTGTACACACACTTGATTCTCTTTCGGAGACATAGCAATCCATAGGTTTTAAGACACTTCCTAGTCAGGTACACTCTTAGGCATTTAATATGGGGTGTTGAGTCCATTTCGTTGAGCAAGGAGTAGCTCTTGTCTATTGCATATTTGGCTTAAGGAACTTTATCTGTGCTCATTTCAATCTCTGGTTTTATGCAGCACCCCAACTCACCTTTCCCCTTAAGCAAGCATAAGTTGGTTTTCTAAATTTGAGACCCTGTTCTGTTTTGTAATTCAGTTCCTGTGTAGCCAAGTTTACATTCCGTGTATTAGTGATATCTTATGATGTTTCTTTTCCTGTGTGACTTATTTCAGTTAGAATCATCATACCTGAATCCACTCATTATGCTGCTACAGGCCAGATGACATAGATTTCATTTCTGAGTGATACTGCATTGTACGTAAGTACCACAACTTCTTTATCCATTTTTCACTTTCTGCGATATTGAACTTGTACCATAAACCAGGTTCTTGTAAACAGAGCCGTCCCAACCTTTGGGGTGGCTGTGTCTTTTTGATTTTAATTTCCCTAAGCTATAGGACCATAAGTGGAAGTGCCCTAGGCTCTGTTGCTTTGTTTTTTAGATGTTTCAGGAAACACCATACACTTCTCCCGAGTGGCTGTTGGCAATTGACATCCCGCCCATCAGCATAACAAGGCTCCCAGTTCTCCATGGCCTGTCCTGCCTTTCTGGATTTTACACTTTTTTCAGATGGCCCTTTTGACCGGGGGGAAGTGAGACTTCATTGTAGTGCAGATTTCCTTTGCAAGCTTGCTTGGTTGGCCAAAAAGGGCGTATGCGTTTTTTCCTGAATATATTCAGGAAAAAACGCATACGCCCTTTTTGGCCAAGTGCATCATTGTGGACGTTCTGCCTCTTTTCCTATGCTTTAATTGCAATTCCAGTCTACCTCCTGAAATCGGTTTCCTGCAATTCTGCCCCGCTTTCAAGTCCTCTTGGCAGCCTTACTTCAGTATATTTTTGGACGATAGCTGTCATTTATAACTCTGCAGGTTTGTGAATTACAGTGCCCCTGAGCTCCTTTCTTCAACTCGCTTTCTCGTGAGCTGGCCGCAACACCGCAGGATGGCTTCAGGCCCTAATCTGGTTCCGGCATGGCATGCTGAGCCTTTGGTTAATTCCTCTTCCTGGTGGGAAATGAGAGTTAAATTTGCCCGTCCAGACAGCTCCAGGTAGTCTCACATTGGTTCTCCCTATTCCTGTTCATCTTCCGCAGAAATTGCAAACTGGGCCAAACAGGAGGTTAAAGGCACTGACTCTCCAAGTCGGGAGAGTGTTAGTAAAGCGTCTGGAATGTTGCACCCGAGTACCAGGGGACGAAAACTGAGACATATTGGAACACGTCTCCCGATCACACGGTTGATCATACTCTGGGTTCCACATGCATATTTTAGCTGAAGGAAGAATACCTTAAACCTGGAGAGTTGAGACCCGTGGAATGGGTACCATGCAATATGACTTCAAAGGGTCTTCATTTGCTCACCGAACCTCTCCAATCCTATCACTGCTGCGTTTATGCCCCTGTACACAGCTTGATTCTCTTTCGGAGACATAGCAATCCATAGGTTTTAAGATACTTCCTAGTCAGGTACACTCTTAGGCATTTAATATGGGGTGTTGAGTCCATTTCGTTGAGCAAGGAGTAGCTCTTGTCTATTGCATATTTGGCTTAAGGAACTTTATCTGTGCTCATTTCAATCTCTGGTTTTATGCAGCACCCCAACTCACCTTTCCCCTTAAGCAAGCATAAGTTGGTTTTCCAAATTTGAGACCCTGTTCTGTTTTGTAATTCAGTTCCTGTGTAGCCAAGTTTACATTCCGTGTATTAGTGATATCTTATGATGTTTCTTTTTCTGTGTGACTTATTTCAGTTAGAATCATCATACCTGAATCCACTCATTATGCTGCTATGGGCCTGATGACATAGATTTCATTGCTGAGTGATACTGCATTGTACGTAAGTACCACAACTTCTTTATCCATTTTTCACTTTCTGCGATATTGAACTTGTACCGTAAACCAGGTTCTTGTAAACAGAGCCGTCCCAACTTTTGGGGTGGCTGTGTCTTTTTGATTTTAATTTCCCTAAGCTATAGGACCATAAGTGGAAGTGCCCTAGGCTCTGTTGCTTTGTTTTTTAGATGTTTCAGGAAACACCATACACTTCTCCCGAGTGGCTGTTGGCAATTTACATCCCGCCCATCAGCATAACAAGGCTCCCAGTTCTCCATGGCCTGTCCTGCCTTTCTGGATTTTACACTTTTTTCAGATGGCCCTTTTGACCGGGGGGAAGTGAGACTTCATTGTAGTGCAGATTTCCTTTGCAAGCTTGCTTGGTTGGCCAAAAACGGCGTATGCGTTTTTTCCTGAATATATTCAGGAAAAAATGCATACGCCCTTTTTGGCCAAGTGCATCATTGTGGACGTTCTGCCTCTTTTCCTATGCTTTAAATGCAATTCCAGTCTACCTCCTGAAATCGGTTTCCTGCAATTCTGCCCCGCTTTCAAGTCCTCTTGGCAGCCTTACTTCAGTATATTTTTGGACGATAGCTGTCATTTATAACTCTGCAGGTTTGTGAATTACAGTGCCCCTGAGCTCCTTTCTTCAACTCGCTTTCTCGTGAGCTGGCCGCAACCCCGCAGGATGGCTTCAGGCCCTAATCTGGTTCCGGCACGGCACACTGAGCCTTTGGTTAATTCCTCTTCCTGGTGCGAAATGAGAGTTAAATTTGCCCGTCCAGACACCTCCAGCTAGTCTCTCATTGGTTTTCCCTATCCCTGTTCATCTTCCGCAGAAATTGCAAACTGGGCCAAACAGGAGGTTAAAGGCACTGACTCTCCAAGTTGGGAGAGTGTTAGTAAAGCGTCTGGAATGTTGCACCCGAGTACCAGGGGACGAAAACTGAGACATATTGGAACACGTCTCCCGATCACACGGTTGATCATACTCTGGGTTCCACATGCATGTTTTAGCTGAAAGAAGAATCCCTTAAACCTGGAGAGTTGAGACCCGTGGAATGGGTACCATGCAATATGACTTCAAAGGGTCTTCATTTGCTCACCGAACCTCTCCAATCCTATCACTGCTGCGTTTATGCCCCTGTACACACACTTGATTCTCTTTCAGAGACATAGCAATCCATAGGTTTTAAGATACTTCCTAGTCAGGTACACTCTTAGGCATTTAATATGGGGTGTTGAGTCCATTTCGTTGAGCAAGGAGTAGCTCTTGTCTATTCCATATTTGGCTTAAGGAACTTTATCTGTGCTCATTTCAATCTCTGGTTTTATGCAGCACCCCAACTCACCTTTCCCCTTAAGCAAGCATAAGTTGGGTTTCTAAATTTGAGACCCTGTTCTGTTTTGTAATTCAGTTCCTGTGTAGCCAAGGTTACATTCCGTGTATTAGTGATATCTTATGATGTTTCTTTTCCTGTGTGACTTATTTCAGTTAGAATCATCGTACCTGAATCCACTCATTATGCTGCTACGGGCCTGATGACATAGATTTCATTGCTGAGTGATACTGCATTGTACGTAAGTACCACAACTTCTTTATCCATTTTTCACTTTCTGCGATATTGAACTTGTACCGTAAACCAGGTTCTTGTAAACGGAGCCGTCCCAACCTTTGGGGTGGCTGTGTCTTTTGATTTTAATTTCCCTAAGCTATAGGACCATAAGTGGAAGTGCCCTAGGCTCTGTTGCTTTGTTTTTTAGATGTTTCAGGAAACACCATACACTTCTCCCGAGTGGCTGTTGGCAATTGACATCCCGCCCATCAGCATAACAAGGCTCCCAGTTCTCCATGGCCTGTCCTGCCTTTCTGGATTTTACACTTTTTTCAGATGGCCCTTTTGACCGGGGGGAAGTGAGACTTCATTGTAGTGCAGATTTCCTTTGCAAGCTTGCTTGGTTGGCCAAAAAGGGCGTATGCGTTTTTTCCTGAATATATTCAGGAAAAAACGCATACGCCCTTTTTGGCCAAGTGCATCATTGTGGACGTTCTGCCTCTTTTCCTATGCTTTAAATGCAATTCCAGTCTACCTCCTGAAATCGGTTTCCTGCAATTCTGCCCCGCTTTCAAGTCCTCTTGGCAGCCTTACTTCAGTATATTTTTGGACGATAGCTGTCATTTATAACTCTGCAGGTTTGTGAATTACAGTGCCCCTGAGCTCCTTTCTTCAACTCGCTTTCTCGTGAGCTGGCCGCAACACCGCAGGATGGCTTCAGGCCCTAATCTGGTTCCGGCACGGCACGCTGAGCCTTTGGTTAATTCCTCTTCCTGGTGGGAAATGAGAGTTAAATTTGCCCGTCCAGACACCTCCAGCTAGTCTCTCATTGGTTCTGCCTATTCCTGTTCATCTTCCGCAGAAATTGCAAACTGGGCCAAACAGGAGGTTAAAGGCACTGACTCTCCAAGTCGGGAGAGTGTTAGTAAAGCGTCTGGAATGTTGCACCTGAGTAAGAGGGGATGAAAACTGAGACGTATTGGAACACGTCTCCCGATCACACGGTTGATCATACTCTGGGTTCCACATGCATGTTTTAGCTGAAGGAAGAATACCTTAAACCTGGAGAGTTGAGACCCGTGGAATGGGTACCATGCAATATGACTTCAAAGGGTCTTCATTTGCTCACCGAACCTCTCCAATCCTATCACTGCTGCGTTTATGCCCCTGTACACACACTTGATTCTCTTTCAGAGACATAGCAATCCATAGGTTTTAAGATACTTCCTAGTCAGGTACACTCTTAGGCATTTAATATGGGGTGTTGAGTCCATTTCGTTGAGCAAGGAGTAGCTCTTGTCTATTCCATATTTGGCTTAAGGAACTTTATCTGTGCTCATTTCAATCTCTGGTTTTATGCAGCACCCCAACTCACCTTTCCCCTTAAGCAAGCATAAGTTGGGTTTCTAAATTTGAGACCCTGTTCTGTTTTGTAATTCAGTTCCTGTGTAGCCAAGTTTACATTCCGTGTATTAGTGATATCTTATGATGTTTCTTTTCCTGTGTGACTTATTTCAGTTAGAATCATCGTACCTGAATCCACTCATTATGCTGCTACGGGCCTGATGACATAGATTTCATTGCTGAGTGATATTGCATTGTACGTAAGTACCACAACTTCTTTATCCATTTTCACTTTCTGCGATATTGAACTTGTACCGTAAACCAGGTTCTTGTAAACAGAGCCGTCCCAAACTTTGGGGTGGCTGTGTCTTTTGATTTTAATTTCCCTAAGCTATAGGACCATAAGTGGAAGTGCCCTAGGCTCTGTTGCTTTGTTTTTTAGATGTTTCAGGAAACACCATACAGTTCTCCCGAGTGGCTGTTGGCAATTTACATCCCACCCATCAGCATAACAAGGCTCCCAGTTCTCCATGGCCTGTCCTGCCTTTCTGGATTTTACACTTTTTTCAGATGGCCCTTTTGACCGGGGGGAAGTGAGACTTCATTGTAGTGCAGATTTCCTTTGCAAGCTTGCTTGGTTGGCCAAAAAGGGCGTATGCGTTTTTTCCTGAATATATTCAGGAAAAAACGCATACGCCCTTTTTGGCCAAGTGCATCATTGTGGACGTTCTGCCTCTTTTCCTATGCTTTAAAAGCAATTCCAGTCTACCTCCTGAAATCGGTTTCCTGCAATTCTGCCCCGCTTTCAAGTCCTCTTGGCAGCCTTACTTCAGTATATTTTTGGACGATAGCTGTCATTTATAACTCTGCAGGTTTGTGAATTACAGTGCCCCTGAGCTCCTTTCTTCAACTCGCTTTCTCGTGACCTGGCCGCAACACCGCAGGATGGCTTCAGGCCCTAATCTGGTTCCGGCACGGCACGCTGAGCCTTTGGTTAATTCCTCTTCCTGGTGGGAAATGAGAGTTAAATTTGCCCGTCCAGACACCTCCAGCTAGTCTCTCATTGGTTCTCCCTATCCCTGTTCATCTTCCGCAGAAATTGCAAACTGGGCCAACAGGAGGTTAAAGGCACTGACTCTCCAAGTCGGGAGAGTGTTAGTAAAGCGTCTGGAATGTTGCACCCGAGTACCAGGGGACGAAAACTGAGACATATTGGAACACGTCTCCCGATCACACGGTTGATCATACTCTGGCTTCCAAATGCATGTTTTAGCTGAAGGAAGAATACCTTAAACCTGGAGAGTTGAGACCCGTGGAATGGGTACCATGCAATATGACTTCAAAGGGTCTTCATTTGCTCACCGAACCTCTCCAATCCTATCACTGCTGCGTTTATGCCCCTGTACACACACTTGATTCTCTTTCAGAGACATAGCAATCCATAGGTTTTAAGATACTTCCTAGTCAGGTACACTCTTAGGCATTTAATATGGGGTGTTGAGTCCATTTCGTTGAGCAAGGAGTAGCTCTTGTCTATTCCATATTTGGCTTAAGGAACTTTATCTGTGCTCATTTCAATCTCTGGTTTTATGCAGCACCCCAACTCACCTTTCCCCTTAAGCAAGCATAAGTTGGTTTTCTAAATTTGAGACCCTGTTCTGTTTTGTAATTCAGTTCCTGTGTAGCCAAGGTTACATTCCGTGTATTAGTGATATCTTATGATGTTTCTTTTCCTGTGTGACTTATTTCAGTTAGAATCATCATACCTGAATCCACTCATTATGCTGCTACGGGCCTGATGACATAGATTTCATTGCTGAGTGATACTGCATTGTACGTAAGTACCACAACTTCTTTATCCATTTTTCACTTTCTGCGATATTGAACTTGTACCGTAAACCAGGTTCTTGTAAACAGAGCCGTCCCAAACTTTGGGGTGGCTGTGTCTTTTTGATTTTAATTTCCCTAAGCTATAGGACCATAAGTGGAAGTGCCCTAGGCTCTGTTGCTTTGTTTTTTAGATGTTTCAGGAAACACCATACACTTCTCCCGAGTGGCTGTTGGCAATTGACATCCCGCCCATCAGCATAACAAGGCTCCCAGTTCTCCATGGCCTGTCCTGCCTTTCTGGATTTTACACTTTTTTCAGATGGCCCTTTTGACCGGGGGGAAGTGAGACTTCATTGTAGTGCAGATTTCCTTTGCAAGCTTGCTTGGTTGGCCAAAAAGGGCGTATGCGTTTTTTCCTGAATATATTCAGGAAAAAACGCATACGCCCTTTTTGGCCAAGTGCATCATTGTGGACGTTCTGCCTCTTTTCCTATGCTTTAAATGCAATTCCAGTCTACCTCCTGAAATCGGTTTCCTGCAATTCTGCCCTGCTTTCAAGTCCTCTTGGCAGCCTTACTTCAGTATATTTTTGGACGATAGCTGTCATTTATAACTCTGCAGGTTTGTGAATTACAGTGCCCCTGAGCTCCTTTCTTCAACTCGCTTTCTCGTGAGCTGGCCGCAACACCGCAGGATGGCTTCAGGCCCTAATCTGGTTCCGGCACGGCACGCTGAACCTTTGGTTAATTACTCTTCCTGGTGCGAAATGTGAGTTAAACTTGTCCATCCAGACACCTCCATCTAGTCTGTCATTGGTTCTGCCTATTCCTGTTCATCTTCCGCAGAAATTGCAAACTGGGCCAAACAGGAGGTTAAAGGCACTGACTCTCCAAGTCGGGAGAGTGTTAGTAAAGCGTTTGGAATGTTGCACCCGAGTAACAGGGGACGAAAACTGAGACATATTAGAACACGTCTTCCGATCACACGGTTGATCATACTCTGGGTTCCACATGCATGTTTTAGCTGAAGGAAGAATACCTTAAACCTGGAGAGTTGAGACCCGTGGAATGGGTACCATGCAATATGACTTCAAAGGGTCTTCATTTGCTCACCGAACCTCTCCAATCCTATCACTGCTGCGTTTATGCCCCTGTACACACACTTGATTCTCTTTCAGACACATAGCAATCCATAGGTTTTAAGATACTTCCTAGTCAGGTACACTCTTAGGCATTTAATATGGGGTGTTGAGTCCATTTCGTTGAGCAAGGAGTAGCTCTTGTCTATTCCATATTTGGCTTAAGGAACTTTATCTGTGCTCATTTCAATCTCTGGTTTTATGCAGCACCCCAACTCACCTTTCCCCTTAAGCAAGCATAAGTTGGTTTTCTAAATTTGAGACCCTGTTCTGTTTTGTAATTCAGTTCCTGTGTAGCCATGTTTACATTCCGTGTATTAGTGATATCTTATGATGTTTCTTTTTCTGTGTGACTTATTTCAGTTAGAATCATCGTACCTGAATCCACTCATTATGCTGCTACGGGCCTGATGACATAGATTTCATTGCTGAGTGATATTGCATTGTACGTAAGTACCACAACTTCTTTATCCATTTTTCACTTTCTGCGATATTGAACTTGTACCGTAAACCAGGTTCTTGTAAACAGAGCCGTCCCAACCTTTGGGGTGGTTGTGTCTTTTTGATTTTAATTTCCCTAAGCTATAGGACCATAAGTGGAAGTGCCCGAGGCTCTGTTGCTTTGTTTTTTAGATGTTTCAGGAAACACCATACACTTCTCCCGAGTGGCTGTTGGCAATTTACATCCCGCCCATCAGCATAACAAGGCTCCCAGTTCTCCATGGCCTGTCCTGCCTTTCTAGATTTTACACTTTTTTCAGATGGCCCTTTTGACCGGGGGGAAGTGAGACTTCATTGTAGTGCAGATTTCCTTTGCAAGCTTGCTTGGTTGGCCAAAAAGGGCGTATGCGTTTTTTCCTGAATATATTCAGGAAAAAACGCATACGCCCTTTTTGGCCAAGTGCATCATTGTGGACGTTCTGCCTCTTTTCCTATGCTTTAAATGCAATTCCAGTCTACCTCCTGAAATCGGTTTCCTGCAATTCTGCCCCGCTTTCAAGTCCTCTTGGCAGCCTTACTTCAGTATATTTTTGGACGATAGCTGTCATTTATAACTCTGCAGGTTTGTGAATTACAGTGCCCCTGAGCTCCTTTCTTCAACTCGCTTTCTCGTGAGCTGGCCGCAACACCACAGGATGGCTTCAGGCCCTAATCTAGTTCCGGCACGGCATGCTGAGCCTTTGGTTAATTCCTCTTCCTGGTGGGAAATGAGAGTTAAATTTGCCCGTCCAGACACCTCCATCTAGTCTGTCATTGGTTCTGCCTATTCCTGTTCATCTTCCGCAGAAATTGCAAACTGGGCCAGACAGGAGGTTAAAGGCACTGACTCTCCAAGTCGGGAGAGTGTTAGTAAAGCGTCTGGAATGTTGCACCCGAGTACCAGGGGACGAAAACTGAGACATATTGGAACACGTCTCCCGATCACACGGTTGATCATACTCTGGGTTCCACATGCATGTTTTAGCTGAAGGAAGAATACCTTAAACCTGGAGAGTTGAGACCCGTGGAATGGGTACCATGCAATATGACTTCAAAGGGTCTTCATTTGCTCACCGAACCTCTCCAATCCTATCACTGCTGCATTTATGCCCCTGTACACACACTTGATTCTCTTTCGGAGACATAGCAATCCATAGGTTTTAAGACACTTCCTAGTCAGGTACACTCTTAGGCATTTAATATGGGGTGTTGAGTCCATTTCGTTGAGCAAGGAGTAGCTCTTGTCTATTGCATATTTGGCTTAAGGAACTTTATCTGTGCTCATTTCAATCTCTGGTTTTATGCAGCACCCCAACTCACCTTTCCCCTTAAGCAAGCATAAGTTGGTTTTCTAAATTTGAGACCCTGTTCTGTTTTGTAATTCAGTTCCTGTGTAGCCAAGTTTACATTCCGTGTATTAGTGATATCTTATGATGTTTCTTTTCCTGTGTGACTTATTTCAGTTAGAATCATCATACCTGAATCCACTCATTATGCTGCTACAGGCCAGATGACATAGATTTCATTTCTGAGTGATACTGCATTGTACGTAAGTACCACAACTTCTTTATCCATTTTTCACTTTCTGCGATATTGAACTTGTACCATAAACCAGGTTCTTGTAAACAGAGCCGTCCCAACCTTTGGGGTGGCTGTGTCTTTTTGATTTTAATTTCCCTAAGCTATAGGACCATAAGTGGAAGTGCCCTAGGCTCTGTTGCTTTGTTTTTTAGATGTTTCAGGAAACACCATACACTTCTCCCGAGTGGCTGTTGGCAATTGACATCCCGCCCATCAGCATAACAAGGCTCCCAGTTCTCCATGGCCTGTCCTGCCTTTCTGGATTTTACACTTTTTTCAGATGGCCCTTTTGACCGGGGGGAAGTGAGACTTCATTGTAGTGCAGATTTCCTTTGCAAGCTTGCTTGGTTGGCCAAAAAGGGCGTATGCGTTTTTTCCTGAATATATTCAGGAAAAAACGCATACGCCCTTTTTGGCCAAGTGCATCATTGTGGACGTTCTGCCTCTTTTCCTATGCTTTAAATGCAATTCCAGTCTACCTCCTGAAATCGGTTTCCTGCAATTCTGCCCCGCTTTCAAGTCCTCTTGGCAGCCTTACTTCAGTATATTTTTGGACGATAGCTGTCATTTATAACTCTGCAGGTTTGTGAATTACAGTGCCCCTGAGCTCCTTTCTTCAACTCGCTTTCTCGTGAGCTGGCCGCAACACCGCAGGATGGCTTCAGGCCCTAATCTGGTTCCGGCATGGCATGCTGAGCCTTTGGTTAATTCCTCTTCCTGGTGGGAAATGAGAGTTAAATTTGCCCGTCCAGACAGCTCCAGGTAGTCTCACATTGGTTCTCCCTATTCCTGTTCATCTTCCGCAGAAATTGCAAACTGGGCCAAACAGGAGGTTAAAGGCACTGACTCTCCAAGTCGGGAGAGTGTTAGTAAAGCGTCTGGAATGTTGCACCCGAGTACCAGGGGACGAAAACTGAGACATATTGGAACACGTCTCCCGATCACACGGTTGATCATACTCTGGGTTCCACATGCATATTTTAGCTGAAGGAAGAATACCTTAAACCTGGAGAGTTGAGACCCGTGGAATGGGTACCATGCAATATGACTTCAAAGGGTCTTCATTTGCTCACTGAACCTCTCCAATCCTATCACTGCTGCGTTTATGCCCCTGTACACAGCTTGATTCTCTTTCGGAGACATAGCAATCCATAGGTTTTAAGATACTTCCTAGTCAGGTACACTCTTAGGCATTTAATATGGGGTGTTGAGTCCATTTCGTTGAGCAAGGAGTAGCTCTTGTCTATTGCATATTTGGCTTAAGGAACTTTATCTGTGCTCATTTCAATCTCTGGTTTTATGCAGCACCCCAACTCACCTTTCCCCTTAAGCAAGCATAAGTTGGTTTTCCAAATTTGAGACCCTGTTCTGTTTTGGAATTCAGTTCCTGTGTAGCCAAGTTTACATTCCGTGTATTAGTGATATCTTATGATGTTTCTTTTTCTGTGTGACTTATTTCAGTTAGAATCATCATACCTGAATCCACTCATTATGCTGCTACGGGCCTGATGACATAGATTTCATTGCTGAGTGATACTGCATTGTACGTAAGTACCACAACTTCTTTATCCATTTTTCACTTTCTGCGATATTGAACTTGTACCGTAAACCAGGTTCTTGTAAACAGAGCCGTCCCAACCTTTGGGGTGGCTGTGTCTTTTTGATTTTAATTTCCCTAAGCTATAGGACCATAAGTGGAAGTGCCCTAGGCTCTGTTGCTTTGTTTTTTAGATGTTTCAGGAAACACCATACACTTCTCCCGAGTGGCTGTTGGCAATTTACATCCCGCCCATCAGCATAACAAGGCTCCCAGTTCTCCATGGCCTGTCCTGCCTTTCTGGATTTTACACTTTTTTCAGATGGCCCTTTTGACCGGGGGGAAGTGAGACTTCATTGTAGTGCAGATTTCCTTTGCAAGCTTGCTTGGTTGGCCAAAAAGGGCGTATGCGTTTTTTCCTGAATATATTCAGGAAAAAATGCATACGCCCTTTTTGGCCAAGTGCATCATTGTGGACGTTCTGCCTCTTTTCCTATGCTTTAAATGCAATTCCAGTCTACCTCCTGAAATCGGTTTCCTGCAATTCTGCCCCGCTTTCAAGTCCTCTTGGCAGCCTTACTTCAGTATATTTTTGGACGATTGCTGTCATTTATAACTCTGCAGGTTTGTGAATTACAGTGCCCCTGAGCTCCTTTCTTCAACTCGCTTTCTCGTGAGCTGGTCGCAACACCGCAGGATGGCTTCAGGCCCTAATCTGGTTCCGGCACGGCACGCTGAGCCTTTGGTTAATTCCTCTTCCTGGTGCGAAATGAGAGTTAAATTTGCCCGTCCAGACACCTCCAGCTAGTCTCTCATTGGTTCTCCCTATCCCTGTTCATCTTCCGCAGAAATTGCAAACTGGGCCAAACAGGAGGTTAAAGGCACTGACTCTCCAAGTCGGGAGAGTGTTAGTAAAGCGTCTGGAATGTTGCACCCGAGTACCAGGGGACGAAAACTGAGACATATTGGAACACGTCTCCCGATCACACGGTTGATCATACTCTGGGTTCCACATGCATGTTTTAGCTGAAAGAAGAATACCTTAAACCTGGAGAGTTGAGACCCGTGGAATGGGTACCATGCAATATGACTTCAAAGGGTCTTCATTTGCTCACCGAACCTCTCCAATCCTATCACTGCTGCGTTTATGCCCCTGTACACACACTTGATTCTCTTTCAGAGACATAGCAATCCATAGGTTTTAAGATACTTCCTAGTCAGGTACACTCTTAGGCATTTAATATGGGGTGTTGAGTCCATTTCGTTGAGCAAGGAGTAGCTCTTGTCTATTCCATATTTGGCTTAAGGAACTTTATCTGTGCTCATTTCAATCTCTGGTTTTATGCAGCACCCCAACTCACCTTTCCCCTTAAGCAAGCATAAGTTGGTTTTCTAAATTTGAGACCCTGTTCTGTTTTGTAATTCAGTTCCTGTGTAGCCAAGGTTACATTCCGTGTATTAGTGATATCTTATGATGTTTCTTTTTCTGTGTGACTTATTTCAGTTAGAATCATCGTACCTGAATCCACTCATTATGCTGCTACGGGCCTGATGACATAGATTTCATTGCTGAGTGATACTGCATTGTACGTAAGTACCACAACTTCTTTATCCATTTTTCACTTTCTGCGATATTGAACTTGTACCGTAAACCAGGTTCTTGTAAACGGAGCCGTCCCAACCTTTGGGGTGGCTGTGTCTTTTGATTTTAATTTCCCTAAGCTATAGGACCATAAGTGGAAGTGCCCTAGGCTCTGTTGCTTTGTTTTTTAGATGTTTCAGGAAACACCATACAGTTCTCCCGAGTGGCTGTTGGCAATTTACATCCCACCCATCAGCATAACAAGGCTCCCAGTTCTCCATGGCCTGTCCTGCCTTTCTGGATTTTACACTTTTTTCAGATGGCCCTTTTGACCGGGGGGGAAGTGAGACTTCATTGTAGTGCAGATTTCCTTTGCAAGCTTGCTTGGTTGGCCAAAAAGGGCGTATGCGTTTTTTCCTGAATATATTCAGGAAAAAACGCATACGCCCTTTTTGGCCAAGTGCATCATTGTGGACGTTCTGCCTCTTTTCCTATGCTTTAAAAGCAATTCCAGTCTACCTCCTGAAATCGGTTTCCTGCAATTCTGCCCCGCTTTCAAGTCCTCTTGGCAGCCTTACTTCAGTATATTTTTGGACGATAGCTGTCATTTATAACTCTGCAGGTTTGTGAATTACAGTGCCCCTGAGCTCCTTTCTTCAACTCGCTTTCTCGTGAGCTGGCCGCAACACCGCAGGATGGCTTCAGGCCCTAATCTGGTTCCGGCACGGCACGCTGAGCCTTTGGTTAATTCCTCTTCCTGGTGGGAAATGAGAGTTAAATTTGCCCGTCCAGACACCTCCAGCTAGTCTCTCATTGGTTCTCCCTATCCCTGTTCATCTTCCGCAGAAATTGCAAACTGGGCCAACAGGAGGTTAAAGGCACTGACTCTCCAAGTCGGGAGAGTGTTAGTAAAGCGTCTGGAATGTTGCACCCGAGTACCAGGGGACGAAAACTGAGACATATTGGAACACGTCTCCCGATCACACGGTTGATCATACTCTGGCTTCCAAATGCATGTTTTAGCTGAAGGAAGAATACCTTAAACCTGGAGAGCTGAGACCCGTGGAATGGGTACCATGCAATATGACTTCAAAGGGTCTTCATTTGCTCACCGAACCTCTCCAATCCTATCACTGCTGCGTTTATGCCCCTGTACACACACTTGATTCTCTTTCAGAGACATAGCAATCCATAGGTTTTAAGATACTTCCTAGTCAGGTACACTCTTAGGCATTTAATATGGGGTGTTGAGTCCATTTCGTTGAGCAAGGAGTAGCTCTTGTCTATTCCATATTTGGCTTAAGGAACTTTATCTGTGCTCATTTCAATCTCTGGTTTTATGCAGCACCCCAACTCACCTTTCCCCTTAAGCAAGCATAAGTTGGGTTTCTAAATTTGAGACCCTGTTCTGTTTTGTAATTCAGTTCCTGTGTAGCCAAGTTTACATTCCGTGTATTAGTGATATCTTATGATGTTTCTTTTCCTGTGTGACTTATTTCAGTTAGAATCATCGTACCTGAATCCACTCATTATGCTGCTACGGGCCTGATGACATAGATTTCATTGCTGAGTGATATTGCATTGTACGTAAGTACCACAACTTCTTTATCCATTTTCACTTTCTGCGATATTGAACTTGTACCGTAAACCAGGTTCTTGTAAACAGAGCCGTCCCAACCTTTGGGGTGGCTGTGTCTTTTGATTTTAATTTCCCTAAGCTATAGGACCATAAGTGGAAGTGCCCTAGGCTCTGTTGCTTTGTTTTTTAGATGTTTCAGGAAACACCATACAGTTCTCCCGAGTGGCTGTTGGCAATTTACATCCCACCCATCAGCATAACAAGGCTCCCAGTTCTCCATGGCCTGTCCTGCCTTTCTGGATTTTACACTTTTTTCAGATGGCCCTTTTGACCGGGGGGAAGTGAGACTTCATTGTAGTGCAGATTTCCTTTGCAAGCTTGCTTGGTTGGCCAAAAAGGGCGTATGCGTTTTTTCCTGAATATATTCAGGAAAAAACGCATACGCCCTTTTTGGCCAAGTGCATCATTGTGGACGTTCTGCCTCTTTTCCTATGCTTTAAAAGCAATTCCAGTCTACCTCCTGAAATCGGTTTCCTGCAATTCTGCCCCGCTTTCAAGTCCTCTTGGCAGCCTTACTTCAGTATATTTTTGGACGATAGCTGTCATTTATAACTCTGCAGGTTTGTGAATTACAGTGCCCCTGAGCTCCTTTCTTCAACTCGCTTTCTCGTGAGCTGGCCGCAACACCGCAGGATGGCTTCAGGCCCTAATCTGGTTCCGGCACGGCACGCTGAGCCTTTGGTTAATTCCTCTTCCTGGTGGGAAATGAGAGTTAAATTTGCCCGTCCAGACACCTCCAGCTAGTCTCTCATTGGTTCTCCCTATTCCTGTTCATCTTCCGCAGAATTTGCAAACTGGGCCAAACAGGAGGTTAAAGGCACTGACTCTCCAAGTCGGGAGAGTGTTAGTAAAGCGTCTGGAATGTTGCACCCGAGTACCAGGGGACGAAAACTGACACATATTGGAACACGTCTCCCGATCACACGGTTGATCATACTCTGGGTTCCACATGCATGTGTTAGCTTAAGGAAGAATACCTTAAACCTGGAGAGTTGAGACCCGTGGAATGTGTTCCATGCAATATGACTTCAAAGGGTCTTCATTTGCTCACCGAACCTCTCCAGTCCTATCACTGCTGCGTTTAAGCCCCTGTACACACGCTTGATTCTCTTTCGGAGACATAGCAATCCATAGGTTTTAAGATACTTCCTAGTCAGGTACACTCTTAGGCATTTAATATGGGGTGTTGAGTCCATTTCGTTGAGCAAGGAGTAGCTCTTGTCTATTCCATATTTGGCTTAAGGAACTTTATCTGTGCTCATTTCAATCTCTGGTTTTATGCAGCACCCCAACTCACCTTTCCCCTTAAGCAAGCATAAATTGGTTTTCCAAATTTGAGACCCTGTTCTGTTTTGTAATTCAGTTCCTGTGTAGCCAAGTTTACATTCCGTGTATTAGTGATATCTTATGATGTTTCTTTTTCTGTGTGACTTATTTCAGTTAGAATCATCATACCTGAATCCACTCATTATGCTGCTACGGGCCTGATGACATAGATTTCATTGCTGAGTGATACTGCATTGTACGTAAGTACCACAACTTCTTTATCCATTTTTCACTTTTTGCGATATTGAACTTGTACCGTAAACCAGGTTCTTGTAAACAGAGCCGTCCCAACCTTTGGGGTGGCTGTGTCTTTTGATTTTAATTTCCCTAAGCTATAGGACCATAAGTGGAAGTGCCCTAGGCTCTGTTGCTTTGTTTTTTAGATGTTTCAGGAAACACCATACACTTCTCCCGAGTGGCTGTTGGCAATTTACATGCCGCCCATCAGCATAACAAGGCTCCCAGTTCTCCATGGCCTGTCCTGCCTTTCTGGATTTTACACTTTTTTCAGATGGCCCTTTTGACCGGGGGGAAGTGAGACTTCATTGTAGTGCAGATTTCCTTTGCAAGCTTGCTTGGTTGGCCAAAAAGGGCGTATGCGTTTTTTCCTGAATATATTCAGGAAAAAACGCATACGCCCTTTTTGGCCAAGTGCATCATTGTGGACGTTCTGCCTCTTTTCCTATGCTTTAAATGCAATTCCAGTCTACCTCCTGAAATCGGTTTCCTGCAATTCTGCCCCGCTTTCAAGTCCTCTTGGCAGCCTTACTTCAGTATATTTTTGGACGATAGCTGTCATTTATAACTCTGCAGGTTTGTGAATTACAGTGCCCCTGAGCTCCTTTCTTCAACTCGCTTTCTCGTGAGCTGGCCGCAACACCGCAGGATGGCTTCAGGCCCTAATCTGGTTCCGGCACGGCACGCTGAGCCTTTGGTTAATTCCTCTTCCTGGTGCGAAATGAGAGTTAAATTTGCCCGTCCAGACACCTCCAGCTAGTCTCTCATTGGTTCTCCCTATCCCTGTTCATCTTCCGCAGAAATTGCAAACTGGGCCAAACAGGAGGTTAAAGGCACTGACTCTCCAAGTCGGGAGAGTGTTAGTAAAGCGTCTGGAATGTTGCACCCGAGTACCAGGGGACGAAAACTGAGACATATTGGAACACGTCTCCCGATCACACGGTTGATCATACTCTGGGTTCCACATGCATGTTTTAGCTGAAGGAAGAATACCTTAAACCTGGAGAGTTGAGACCCGTGGAATGGGTACCATGCAATATGACTTCAAAGGGTCTTCATTTGCTCACCGAACCTCTCCAATCCTATCACTGCTGCGTTTATGCCCCTGTACACACACTTGATTCTCTTTCAGAGACATAGCAATCCATAGGTTTTAAGATACTTCCTAGTCAGGTACACTCTTAGGCATTTAATATGGGGTGTTGAGTCCATTTCGTTGAGCAAGGAGTAGCTCTTGTCTATTCCATATTTGGCTTAAGGAACTTTATCTGTGCTCATTTCAATCTCTGGTTTTATGCAGCACCCCAACTCACCTTTCCCCTTAAGCAAGCATAAGTTGGTTTTCTAAATTTGAGACCCTGTTCTGTTTTGTAATTCAGTTCCTGTGTAGCCAAGGTTACATTCCGTGTATTAGTGATATCTTATGATGTTTCTTTTTCTGTGTGACTTATTTCAGTTAGAATCATCGTACCTGAATCCACTCATTATGCTGCTACGGGCCTGATGACATAGATTTCATTGCTGAGTGATACTGCATTGTACGTAAGTACCACAACTTCTTTATCCATTTTTCACTTTCTGCGATATTGAACTTGTACCGTAAACCAGGTTCTTGTAAACAGAGCCGTCCCAACCTTTGGGGTGGCTGTGCCTTTTGATTTTAATTTCCCTAAGCTATAGGACCATAAGTGGAAGTGCCCTAGGCTCTGTTGCTTTGTTTTTTAGATGTTTCAGGAAACACCATACACTTCTCCCGAGTGGCTGTTGGCAATTTACATCCCGCCCATCAGCATAACAAGGCTCCCAGTTCTCCATGGCCTGTCCTGCCTTTCTGGATTTTACACTTTTTTCAGATGGCCCTTTTGACCGGGGGGAAGTGAGACTTCATTGTAGTGCAGATTTCCTTTGCAAGCTTGCTTGGTTGGCCAAAAAGGGCGTATGCGTTTTTTCCTGAATATATTCAGGAAAAAACGCATACGCCCTTTTTGGCCAAGTGCATCATTGTGGACGTTCTGCCTCTTTTCCTATGCTTTAAATGCAATTCCAGTCTACCTCCTGAAATCGGTTTCCTGCAATTCTGCCCCGCTTTCAAGTCCTCTTGGCAGCCTTACTTCAGTATATTTTTGGACGATAGCTGTCATTTATAACTCTGCAGGTTTGTGAATTACAGTGCCCCTGAGCTCCTTTCTTCAACTCGCTTTCTCGTGAGCTGGCCGCAACACCGCAGGATGGTTTCAGGCCCTAATCTGGTTCCGGCACGGCACGCTGAGCCTTTGGTTAATTCCTCTTCCTGGTGCGAAATGAGAGTTAAATTTGCCCGTCCAGACACCTCCAGCTAGTCTCTCATTGGTTCTCCCTATCCCTGTTCATCTTCCGCAGAAATTGCAAACTGGGCCAAACAGGAGGTTAAAGGCACTGACTCTCCAAGTCGGGAGAGTGTTAGTAAAGCGTCTGGAATGTTGCACCCGAGTACCAGGGGACGAAAACTGAGACATATTGGAACACGTCTCCCGATCACACGGTTGATCATACTCTGGGTTCCACATGCATGTTTTAGCTGAAGGAAGAATACCTTAAACCTGGAGAGTTGAGACCCGTGGAATGGGTACCATGCAATATGACTTCAAAGGGTCTTCATTTGCTCACCGAACCTCTCCAATCCTATCACTGCTGCGTTTATGCCCCTGTACACACACTTGATTCTCTTTCAGAGACATAGCAATCCATAGGTTTTAAGATACTTCCTAGTCAGGTACACTCTTAGGCATTTAATATGGGGTGTTGAGTCCATTTCGTTGAGCAAGGAGTAGCTCTTGTCTATTCCATATTTGGCTTAAGGAACTTTATCTGTGCTCATTTCAATCTCTGGTTTTATGCAGCACCCCAACTCACCTTTCCCCTTAAGCAAGCATAAGTTGGTTTTCTAAATTTGAGACCCTGTTCTGTTTTGTAATTCAGTTCCTGTGTAGCCAAGGTTACATTCCGTGTATTAGTGATATCTTATGATGTTTCTTTTCCTGTGTGACTTATTTCAGTTAGAATCATCATACCTGAATCCACTCATTATGCTGCTACGGGCCTGATGACATAGATTTCATTGCTGAGTGATACTGCATTGTACGTAAGTACCACAACTTCTTTATCCATTTTTCACTTTCTGCGATATTGAACTTGTACCGTAAACCAGGTTCTTGTAAACAGAGCCGTCCCAACCTTTGGGGTGGCTGTGTCTTTTGATTTTAATTTCCCTAAGCTATAGGACCATAAGTGGAAGTGCCCTAGGCTCTTTTGCTTTGTTTTTTAGATGTTTCAGGAAACACCATACACTTCTCCCGAGTGGCTGTTGGCAATTTACATGCCGCCCATCAGCATAACAAGGCTCCCAGTTCTCCATGGCCTGTCCTGCCTTTCTGGATTTTACACTTTTTTCAGATGGCCCTTTTGACCGGGGGGAAGTGAGACTTCATTGTAGTGCAGATTTCCTTTGCAAGCTTGCTTGGTTGGCCAAAAAGGGCGTATGCGTTTTTTCCTGAATATATTCAGGAAAAAACGCATACGCCCTTTTTGGCCAAGTGCATCATTGTGGACGTTCTGCCTCTTTTCCTATGCTTTAAATGCAATTCCAGTCTACCTCCTGAAATCGGTTTCCTGCAATTCTGCCCCGCTTTCAAGTCCTCTTGGCAGCCTTACTTCAGTATATTTTTGGACGATAGCTGTCATTTATAACTCTGCAGGTTTGTGAATTACAGTGCCCCTGAGCTCCTTTCTTCAACTCGCTTTCTCGTGAGCTGGCCGCAACACCGCAGGATGGCTTCAGGCCCTAATCTGGTTCCGGCACGGCATGCTGAGCCTTTGGTTAATTCCTCTTCCTGGTGGGAAATGAGAGTTAAATTTGCCCGTCCAGACACCTCCAGCTAGTCTGTCATTGGTTCTGCCTATTCCTGTTCATCTTCCGCAGAAATTGCAAACTGGGCCAAACAGGAGGTTAAAGGCACTGACTCTCCAAGTCGGGAGAGTGTTAGTAAAGCGTCTGGAATGTTGCACCCGAGTACCAGGGGACGAAAACTGAGACATATTGGAACACGTCTCCCGATCACACGGTTGATCATACTCTGGGTTCCACATGCATGTTTTAGCTGAAGGAAGAATACCTTAAACCTGGAGAGTTGAGACCCGTGGAATGGGTACCATGCAATATGACTTCAAAGGGTCTTCATTTGCCCACCGAACCTCTCCAATCCTATCACTGCTGCGTTTATGCCCCTGTACACACACTTGATTCTCTTTCAGAGACATAGCAATCCATAGGTTTTAAGATACTTCCTAGTCAGGTACACTCTTAGGCATTTAATATGGGGTGTTGAGTCCATTTCGTTGAGCAAGGAGTAGCTCTTGTCTATTCCATATTTGGCTTAAGGAACTTTATCTGTGCTCATTTCAATCTCTGGTTTTATGCAGCACCCCAACTCACCTTTCCCCTTAAGCAAGCATAAGTTGGTTTTCTAAATTTGAGACCCTGTTCTGTTTTGGAATTCAGTTCCTGTGTAGCCAAGTTTACATTCCGTGTATTAGTGATATCTTATGATGTTTCTTTTTCTGTGTGACTTATTTCAGTTAGAATCATCGTACCTGAATCCACTCATTATGCTGCTACGGGCCTGATGACATAGATTTCATTGCTGAGTGATACTGCATTGTACGTAAGTACCACAACTTCTTTATCCATTTTTCACTTTCTGCGATATTGAACTTGTACCGTAAACCAGGTTCTTGTAAACAGAGCCGTCCCAACCTTTGGGGTGGCTGTGTCTTTTGATTTTAATTTCCCTAAGCTATAGGACCATAAGTGGAAGTGCCCTAGGCTCTGTTGCTTTGTTTTTTAGATGTTTCAGGAAACACCATACAGTTCTCCCGAGTGGCTGTTGGCAATTTACATGCCGCCCATCAGCATAACAAGGCTCCCAGTTCTCCATGGCCTGTCCTGCCTTTCTGGATTTTACACTTTTTTCAGATGGCCCTTTTGACCGGGGGGAAGTGAGACTTCATTGTAGTGCAGATTTCCTTTGCAAGCTTGCTTGGTTGGCCAAAAAGGGCGTATGCGTTTTTTCCTGAATATATTCAGGAAAAAACGCATACGCCCTTTTTGGCCAAGTGCATCATTGTGGACGTTCTGCCTCTTTTCCTATGCTTTAAATGCAATTCCAGTCTACCTCCTGAAATCGGTTTCCTGCAATTCTGCCCCGCTTTCAAGTCCTCTTGGCAGCCTTACTTCAGTATATTTTTGGACGATAGCTGTCATTTATAACTCTGCAGGTTTGTGAATTACAGTGCCCCTGAGCTCCTTTCTTCAAGTCGCTTTCTCGTGAGCTGGCCGCAACACCGCAGGATGGCTTCAGGCCCTAATCTGGTTCCGGCACGGCACGCTGAGCCTTTGGTTAATTCCTCTTCCTGGTGGGAAATGAGAGTTAAATTTGCCCGTCCAGACACCTCCAGCTAGTCTGTCATTGGTTCTGCCTATTCCTGTTCATCTTCCGCAGAAATTGCAAACTGGGCCAAACAGGAGGTTAAAGGCACTGACTCTCCAAGTCGGGAGAGTGTTAGTAAAGCGTCTGGAATGTTGCACCCGAGTACCAGGGGACGAAAACTGAGACGTATTGGAACACGTCTCCCGATCACACGGTTGATCATACTCTGGGTTCCACATGCATGTTTTAGCTGAAGGAAGAATACCTTAAACCTGGAGAGTTGAGACCCGTGGAATGGGTACCATGCAATATGACTTCAAAGGGTCTTCATTTGCTCACCGAACCTCTCCAATCCTATCACTGCTGCGTTTATGCCCCTGTACACACACTTGATTCTCTTTCAGAGACATAGCAATCCATAGGTTTTAAGATACTTCCTAGTCAGGTACACTCTTAGGCATTTAATATGGGGTGTTGAGTCCATTTCGTTGAGCAAGGAGTAGCTCTTGTCTATTCCATATTTGGCTTAAGGAACTTTATCTGTGCTCATTTCAATCTCTGGTTTTATGCAGCACCCCAACTCACCTTTCCCCTTAAGCAAGCATAAGTTGGGTTTCTAAATTTGAGACCCTGTTCTGTTTTGTAATTCAGTTCCTGTGTAGCCAAGGTTACATTCCGTGTATTAGTGATATCTTATGATGTTTCTTTTCCTGTGTGACTTATTTCAGTTAGAATCATCGTACCTGAATCCACTCATTATGCTGCTACGGGCCTGATGACATAGATTTCATTGCTGAGTGATACTGCATTGTACGTAAGTACCACAACTTCTTTATCCATTTTTCACTTTCTGCGATATTGAACTTGTACCGTAAACCAGATTCTTGTAAACAGAGCCGTCCCAACCTTTGGGGTGGCTGTGTCTTTTTGATTTTAATTTCCCTAAGCTATAGGACCATAAGTGGAAGTGCCCTAGGCTCTGTTGCTTTGTTTATTAGATGTTTCAGGAAACACCATACACTTCTCCCGAGTGGCTGTTGGCAATTTACATCCCGCCCATCAGCATAACAAGGCTCCCAGTTCTCCATGGCCTGTCCTGCCTTTCTGGATTTTACACTTTTTTCAGATGGCCCTTTTGACCGGGGGGAAGTGAGACGTCATTGTAGTGCAGATTTCCTTTGCAAGCTTGCTTGGTTGGCCAAAAAGGGCGTATGCGTTTTTTCCTGAATATATTCAGGAAAAAACGCATACGCCCTTTTTGGCCAAGTGCATCATTGTGGACGTTCTGCCTCTTTTCCTATGCTTTAAATGCAATTCCAGTCTACCTCCTGAAATCGGTTTCCTGCAATTCTGCCCCGCTTTCAAGTCCTCTTGGCAGCCTTACTTCAGTATATTTTTGGACGATAGCTGTCATTTATAACTCTGCAGGTTTGTGAATTACAGTGCCCCTGAGCTCCTTTCTTCAACTCGCTTTCTCGTGAGCTGGCCGCAGCACCGCAGGATGGCTTCAGGCCCTAATCTGGTTCCGGCACGGCACGCTGAGCCTTTGGTTAATTCCTCTTCCTGGTGGGAAATGAGAGTTAAATTTGCCCGTCCAGACACCTCCAGCTAGTCTGTCATTGGTTCTCCCTATTCCTGTTCATCTTCCGCAGAAATTGCAAACTGGGCCAAACAGGAGGTTAAAGGCACTGACTCTCCAAGTCGGGAGAGTGTTAGTAAAGCGTCTGGAATGTTGCACCCGAGTACCAGGGGACGAAAACTGACACATATTGGAACACGTCTCCCGATCACACGGTTGATCATACTCTGGGTTCCACATGCATGTGTTAGCTTAAGGAAGAATACCTTAAACCTGGAGAGTTGAGACCCGTGGAATGGGTTCCATGCAATATGACTTCAAAGGGTCTTCATTTGCTCACCGAACCTCTCCAGTCCTATCACTGCTGCGTTTATGCCCCTGTACACACGCTTGATTCTCTTTCGGAGACATAGCAATCCATAGGTTTTAAGATACTTCCTAGTCAGGTACACTCTTAGGCATTTAATATGGGGTGTTGAGTCCATTTCGTTGAGCAAGGAGTAGCTCTTGTCTATTCCATATTTGGCTTAAGGAACTTTATCTGTGCTCATTTCAATCTCTGGTTTTATGCAGCACCCCAACTCACCTTTCCCCTTAAGCAAGCATAAGTTGGTTTTCTAAATTTGAGACCCTGTTCTGTTTTGTAATTCAGTTCCTGTGTAGCCAAGGTTACATTCCGTGTATTAGTGATATCTTATGATGTTTCTTTTCCTGTGTGACTTATTTCAGTTAGAATCATCATACCTGAATCCACTCATTATGCTGCTACGGGCCTGATGACATAGATTTCATTGCTGAGTGATACTGCATTGTACGTAAGTACCACAACTTCTTTATCCATTTTTCACTTTCTGCGATATTGAACTTGTACCGTAAACCAGGTTCTTGTAAACAGAGCCGTCCCAACCTTTGGGGTGGCTGTGTCTTTTGATTTTAATTTCCCTAAGCTATAGGACCATAAGTGGAAGTGCCCTAGGCTCTGTTGCTTTGTTTTTTAGATGTTTCAGGAAACACCATACACTTCTCCCGAGTGGCTGTTGGCAATTTACATGCCGCCCATCAGCATAACAAGGCTCCCAGTTCTCCATGGCCTGTCCTGCCTTTCTGGATTTTACACTTTTTTCAGATGGCCCTTTTGACCGGGGGGAAGTGAGACTTCATTGTAGTGCAGATTTCCTTTGCAAGCTTGCTTGGTTGGCCAAAAAGGGCGTATGCGTTTTTTCCTGAATATATTCAGGAAAAAACGCATACGCCCTTTTTGGCCAAGTGCATCATTGTGGACGTTCTGCCTCTTTTCCTATGCTTTAAATGCAATTCCAGTCTACCTCCTGAAATCGGTTTCCTGCAATTCTGCCCCGCTTTCAAGTCCTCTTGGCAGCCTTACTTCAGTATATTTTTGGACGATAGCTGTCATTTATAACTCTGCAGGTTTGTGAATTACAGTGCCCCTGAGCTCCTTTCTTCAAGTCGCTTTCTCGTGAGCTGGCCGCAACACCGCAGGATGGCTTCAGGCCCTAATCTGGTTCCGGCACGGCACGCTGAGCCTTTGGTTAATTCCTCTTCCTGGTGGGAAATGAGAGTTAAATTTGCCCGTCCAGACACCTCCAGCTAGTCTCTCATTGGTTCTCCCTATTCCTGTTCATCTTCCGCAGAAATTGCAAACTGGGCCAAACAGGAGGTTAAAGGCACTGACTCTCCAAGTCGGGAGAGTGTTAGTAAAGCGTCTGGAATGTTGCACCCGAGTACCAGGGGACGAAAACTGAGACGTATTGGAACACGTCTCCCGATCACACGGTTGATCATACTCTGGGTTCCACATGCATGTTTTAGCTGAAGGAAGAATACCTTAAACCTGGAGAGTTGAGACCCGTGGAATGGGTACCATGCAATATGACTTCAAAGGGTCTTCATTTGCTCACCGAACCTCTCCAATCCTATCACTGCTGCGTTTATGCCCCTGTACACACACTTGATTCTCTTTCAGAGACATAGCAATCCATAGGTTTTAAGATACTTCCTAGTCAGGTACACTCTTAGGCATTTAATATGGGGTGTTGAGTCCATTTCGTTGAGCAAGGAGTAGCTCTTGTCTATTCCATATTTGGCTTAAGGAACTTTATCTGTGCTCATTTCAATCTCTGGTTTTATGCAGCACCCCAACTCACCTTTCCCCTTAAGCAAGCATAAGTTGGGTTTCTAAATTTGAGACCCTGTTCTGTTTTGTAATTCAGTTCCTGTGTAGCCAAGGTTACATTCCGTGTATTAGTGATATCTTATGATGTTTCTTTTCCTGTGTGACTTATTTCAGTTAGAATCATCGTACCTGAATCCACTCATTATGCTGCTACGGGCCTGATGACATAGATTTCATTGCTGAGTGATACTGCATTGTACGTAAGTACCACAACTTCTTTATCCATTTTTCACTTTCTGCGATATTGAACTTGTACCGTAAACCAGATTCTTGTAAACAGAGCCGTCCCAACCTTTGGGGTGGCTGTGTCTTTTTGATTTTAATTTCCCTAAGCTATAGGACCATAAGTGGAAGTGCCCTAGGCTCTGTTGCTTTGTTTATTAGATGTTTCAGGAAACACCATACACTTCTCCCGAGTGGCTGTTGGCAATTTACATCCCGCCCAACAGCATAAAAAGGCTCCCAGTTCTCCATGGCCTGTCCTGCCTTTCTGGATTTTACACTTTTTTCAGATGGCCCTTTTGACCGGGGGGAAGTGAGACTTCATTGTAGTGCAGATTTCCTTTGCAAGCTTGCTTGGTTGGCCAAAAAGGGCGTATGCGTTTTTTCCTGAATATATTTAGGAAAAAACGCATACGCCCTTTTTGGCCAAGTGCATCATTGTGGACGTTCTGCCTCTTTTCCTATGCTTTAAATGCAATTCCAGTCTACCTCCTGAAATCGGTTTCCTGCAATTCTGCCCCGCTTTCAAGTCCTCTTGGCAGCCTTACTTCAGTATATTTTTGGACGATAGCTGTCATTTATAACTCTGCAGGTTTGTGAATTACAGTGCCCCTGAGCTCCTTTCTTCAACTCGCTTTCTCGTGAGCTGGCCGCAGCACCGCAGGATGGCTTCAGGCCCTAATCTGGTTCCGGCACGGCACGCTGAGCCTTTGGTTAATTCCTCTTCCTGGTGGGAAATGAGAGTTAAATTTGCCCGTCCAGACACCTCCAGCTAGTCTGTCATTGGTTCTCCCTATTCCTGTTCATCTTCCGCAGAAATTGCAAACTGGGCCAAACAGGAGGTTAAAGGCACTGACTCTCCAAGTCGGGAGAGTGTTAGTAAAGCGTCTGGAATGTTGCACCCGAGTACCAGGGGACGAAAACTGACACATATTGGAACACGTCTCCCGATCACACGGTTGATCATACTCTGGGTTCCACATGCATGTGTTAGCTTAAGGAAGAATACCTTAAACCTGGAGAGTTGAGACCCGTGGAATGGGTTCCATGCAATATGACTTCAAAGGGTCTTCATTTGCTCACCGAACCTCTCCAGTCCTATCACTGCTGCGTTTATGCCCCTGTACACACGCTTGATTCTCTTTCGGAGACATAGCAATCCATAGGTTTTAAGATACTTCCTAGTCAGGTACACTCTTAGGCATTTAATATGGGGTGTTGAGTCCATTTCGTTGAGCAAGGAGTAGCTCTTGTCTATTCCATATTTGGCTTAAGGAACTTTATCTGTGCTCATTTCAATCTCTGGTTTTATGCAGCACCCCAACTCACCTTTCCCCTTAAGCAAGCATGAGTTGGTTTTCCAAATTTGAGACCCTGTTCTGTTTTGTAATTCAGTTCCTGTGTAGCCAAGTTTACATTCCGTGTATTAGTGATATCTTATGATGTTTCTTTTTCTGTGTGACTTATTTCAGTTAGAATCATCGTACCTGAATCCACTCATTATGCTGCTACGGGCCTGATGACATAGATTTCATTGCTGAGTGATACTGCATTGTACGTAAGTACCACAACTTCTTTATCCATTTTTCACTTTCTGCGATATTGAACTTGTACCGTAAACCAGGTTCTTGTAAACAGAGCCGTCCCAACCTTTGGGGTGGCTGTGTCTTTTGATTTTAATTTCCCTAAGCTATAGGACCATAAGTGGAAGTGCCCTAGGCTCTGTTGCTTTGTTTTTTAGATGTTTCAGGAAACACCATACACTTCTCCCGAGTGGCTGTTGGCAATTTACATCCCGCCCATCAGCATAACAAGGCTCCCAGTTCTCCATGGCCTGTCCTGCCTTTCTGGATTTTACACTTTTTTCAGATGGCCCTTTTGACTGGGGGTAAGTGAGACTTCATTGTAGTGCAGATTTCCTTTGCAAGCTTGCTTGGTTGGCCAAAAAGGGCGTATGCGTTTTTTCCTGAATATATTCAGGAAAAAACGCATACGCCCTTTTTGGCCAAGTGCATCATTGTGGACGTTCTGCCTCTTTTCCTATGCTTTCAATGCAATTCCAGTCTACCTCCTGAAATCGGTTTCCTGCAATTCTGCCCCGCTTTCAAGTCCTCTTGGCAGCCTTACTTCAGTATATTTTTGGACGATAGCTGTCATTTATAACTCTGCAGGTTTGTGAATTACAGTGCCCCTGAGCTCCTTTCTTCAACTCGCTTTCTCGTGAGCTGGCCGCAACACCGCAGGATGGCTTCAGGCCCTAATCTGGTTCCGGCACGGCACGCTGAGCCTTTGGTTAATTCCTCTTCCTGGTGCGAAATAAGAGTTAAACTTGCCCGTCCAGACACCTCCATCTAGTCTGTCATTGGTTCTGCCTATTCCTGTTCATCTTCCGCAGAAATTGCAAACTGGGCCAAACAGGAGGTTAAAGGCACTGACTCTCCAAGTCGGGAGAGTGTTAGTAAAGCGTCTGGAATGTTGCACCCGAGTACCAGGGGACGAAAACTGAGACATATTGGAACACGTCTCCCGATCACACGGTTGATCATACTCTGGGTTCCACATGCATGTTTTAGCTGAAGGAAGAATACCTTAAACCTGGAGAGTTGAGACCCGTGGAATGGGTACCATGCAATATGACTTCAAAGGGTCTTCATTTGCTCACCGAACCTCTCCAATCCTATCACTGCTGCGTTTATGCCCCTGTACACACACTTGATTCTCTTTCAGAGACATAGCAATCCATAGGTTTTAAGATACTTCCTAATCAGGTACACTCTTAGGCATTTAATATGGGGTGTTGAGTCCATTTCGTTGAGCAAGGAGTAGCTCTTGTCTATTCCATATTTGGCTTAAGGAACTTTATCTGTGCTCATTTCAATCTCTGGTTTTATGCAGCACCCTAACTCACCTTTCCCCTTAAGCAAGCATAAGTTGGTTTTCTAAATTTGAGACCCTGTTCTGTTTTGTAATTCAGTTCCTGTGTAGCCAAGTTTACATTCCGTGTATTAGTGATATCTTATGATGTTTCTTTTTCTGTGTGACTTATTTCAGTTAGAATCATCGTACCTGAATCCACTCATTATGCTGCTACGGGCCTGATGACATAGATTTCATTGCTGAGTGATACTGCATTGTACGTAAGTACCACAACTTCTTTATCCATTTTTCACTTTCTGCGATATTGAACTTGTACCGTAAACCAGGTTCTTGTAAACAGAGCCGTCCCAACCTTTGGGGTGGCTGTGTCTTTTGATTTTAATTTCCCTAAGCTATAGGACCATAAGTGGAAGTGCCCTAGGCTCTGTTGCTTTGTTTTTTAGATGTTTCAGGAAACACCATACACTTCTCCCGAGTGGCTGTTGGCAATTTACATCCCGCCCATCAGCATAACAAGGCTCCCAGTTCTCCATGGCCTGTCCTGCCTTTCTGGATTTTACACTTTTTTCAGATGGCCCTTTTGACTGGGGGTAAGTGAGACTTCATTGTAGTGCAGATTTCCTTTGCAAGCTTGCTTGGTTGGCCAAAAAGGGCGTATGCGTTTTTTCCTGAATATATTCAGGAAAAAACGCATACGCCCTTTTTGGCCAAGTGCATCATTGTGGACGTTCTGCCTCTTTTCCTATGCTTTAAATGCAATTCCAGTCTACCTCCTGAAATCGGTTTCCTGCAATTCTGCCCCGCTTTCAAGTCCTCTTGGCAGCCTTACTTCAGTATATTTTTGGACGATAGCTGTCATTTATAACTCTGCAGGTTTGTGAATTACAGTGCCCCTGAGCTCCTTTCTTCAACTCGCTTTCTCGTGAGCTGGCCGCAACACCGCAGGATGGCTTCAGGCCCTAATCTGGTTCCGGCACGGCACGCTGAGCCTTTGGTTAATTCCTCTTCCTGGTGGGAAATGAGAGTTAAATTTGCCCGTCCAGACACCTCCAGCTAGTCTGTCATTGGTTCTGCCTATTCCTGTTCATCTTCCGCAGAAATTGCAAACTGGGCCAAACAGGAGGTTAAAGGCACTGACTCTCCAAGTCGGGAGAGTGTTAGTAAAGCATCTGGAATGTTGCACCCGAGTACCACGGGACGAAAACTGAGACATATTGGAACACGTCTCCCGATCACACGGTTGATCATACTCTGGGTTCCACATGCATGTTTTAGCTGAAGGAAGAATACCTTAAACCTGGAGAGTTGAGACCCGTGGAATGGGTACCATGCAATATGACTTCAAAGGGTCTTCATTTGCTCACCGAACCTCTCCAATCCTATCACTGCTGCGTTTATGCCCCTGTACACACACTTGATTCTCTTTCAGAGACATAGCAATCCATAGGTTTTAAGATACTTCCTAGTCAGGTACACTCTTAGGCATTTAATATGGGGTGTTGAGTCCATTTCGTTGAGCAAGGAGTAGCTCTTGTCTATTCCATATTTGGCTTAAGGAACTTTATCTGTGCTCATTTCAATCTCTGGTTTTATGCAGCACCCCAACTCACCTTTCCCCTTAAGCAAGCATAAGTTGGGTTTCTAAATTTGAGACCCTGTTCTGTTTTGTAATTCAGTTCCTGTGTAGCCAAGTTTACATTCCGTGTATTAGTGATATCTTATGATGTTTCTTTTTCTGTGTGACTTATTTCAGTTAGAATCATCGTACCTGAATCCACTCATTATGCTGCTATGGGCCTGATGACATAGATTTCATTGCTGAGTGATACTGCATTGTACGTAAGTACCACAACTTCTTTATCCATTTTTCACTTTCTGCGATACTGAACTTGTACCGTAAACCAGGTTCTTGTAAACAGAGCCGTCCCAACCTTTGGGGTGGCTGTGTCTTTTGATTTTAATTTCCCTAAGCTATAGGACCATAAGTGGAAGTGCCCTAGGCTCTGTTGCTTTGTTTTTTAGATGTTTCAGGAAACACCATACACTTCTCCCGAGTGGCTGTTGGCAATTTACATCCCGCCCATCAGCATAACAAGGCTCCCAGTTCTCCATGGCCTGTCCTGCCTTTCTGGATTTTACACTTTTTTCAGATGGCCCTTTTGACCGGGGGGAAGTGAGACTTCATTGTAGTGCAGATTTCCTTTGCAAGCTTGCTTGGTTGGCCAAAAAGGGCGTATGCGTTTTTTCCTGAATATATTCAGGAAAAAACGCATACGCCCTTTTTGGCCAAGTGCATCATTGTGGACCTTCTGCCTCTTTTCCTATGCTTTAAATGCAATTCCAGTCTACCTCCTGAAATCGGTTTCCTGCAATTCTGCCCCGCTTTCAAGTCCTCTTGGCAGCCTTACTTCAGTATATTTTTGGACGATAGCTGTCATTTATAACTCTGCAGGTTTGTGAATTACAGTGCCCCTGAGCTCCTTTCTTCAACTCGCTTTCTCGTGAGCTGCCCGCAACCCCGCAGGATGGCTTCAGGCCCTAATCTGGTTCCGGCACGGCACGCTGAGCCTTTGGTTAATTCCTCTTCCTGGTGGGAAATGAGAGTTAAATTTGCCCGTCCAGACACCTCCAGCTAGTCTCTCATTGGTTCTCCCTATTCCTGTTCATCTTCCGCAGAAATTGCAAACTGGGCCAAAGAGGAGGTTAAAGGCACTGACTCTCCAAGTCAGGAGAGTGTTAGTAAAGCGTCTGGAATGTTGCACCCGAGTACCAGGGGACGAAAACTGAGACATATTGGAACACGTCTCCCGATCACACGGTTGATCATACTCTGGGTTCCACATGCATGTTTTAGCTGAAGGAAGAATACCTTAAACCTGGAGAGTTGAGACCCGTGGAATGGGTACCATGCAATATGACTTCAAAGGGTCTTCATTTGCCCACCGAACCTCTCCAATCCTATCACTGCTGCGTTTATGCCCCTGTACACACACTTGATTCTCTTTCAGAGACATAGCAATCCATAGGTTTTAAGATACTTCCTAGTCAGGTACACTCTTAGGCATTTAATATGGGGTGTTGAGTCCATTTCGTTGAGCAAGGAGTAGCTCTTGTCTATTCCATATTTGGCTTAAGGAACTTTATCTGTGCTCATTTCAATCTCTGGTTTTATGCAGCACCCCAACTCACCTTTCCCCTTAAGCAAGCATAAGTTGGTTTTCTAAATTTGAGACCCTGTTCTGTTTTGGAATTCAGTTCCTGTGTAGCCAAGGTTACATTCCGTGTATTAGTGATATCTTATGATGTTTCTTTTCCTGTGTGACTTATTTCAGTTAGAATCATCGTACCTGAATCCACTCATTATGCTGCTACGGGCCTGATGACATAGATTTCATTGCTGAGTGATACTGCATTGTACGTAAGTACCACAACTTCTTTATCCATTTTTCACTTTCTGCGATATTGAACTTGTACCGTAAACCAGGTTCTTGTAAACAGAGCCGTCCCAACCGTTGGGGTGGCTGTGTCTTTTTGATTTTAATTTCCCTAAGCTATAGGACCATAAGTGGAAGTGCCCTAGGCTCTGTTGCTTTGTTTTTTAGCTGTTTCAGGAAACACCATACACTTCTCCGGAGTGGCTGTTGGCAATTGACATCCCGCCCATCAGCATAACAAGGCTCCCAGTTCTCCATGGCCTGTCCTGCCTTTCTGGATTTTACACTTTTTTCAGATGGCCCTTTTGACCGGGGGGAAGTGTGACTTCATTGTAGTGCAGATTTCCTTTGCAAGCTTGCTTGGTTGGCCAAAAAGGGCGTATGCGTTTTTTCCTGAATATATTCAGGAAAAAACGCATACGCCCTTTTTGGCCAAGTGCATCATTGTGGACGTTCTGCCTCTTTTCCTATGCTTTAAATGCAATTCCAGTCTACCTCCTGAAATCGGTTTCCTGCAATTCTGCCCCGCTTTCAAGTCCTCTTGGCAGCCTTACTTCAGTATATTTTTGGACGATAGCTGTCATTTATAACTCTGCAGGTTTGTGAATTACAGTGCCCCTGAGCTCCTTTCTTCAACTCGCTTTCTCGTGAGCTGGCCGCAACACCGCAGGATGGCTTCAGGCCCTAATCTGGTTCCGGCACGGCACGCTGAGCCTTTGGTTAATTCCTCTTCCTGGTGGGAAATTAGAGTTAAATTTGCCCGTCCAGACACCTCCAGCTAGTCTGTCATTGGTTCTCCCTATTCCTGTTCATCTTCCGCAGAAATTGCAAACTGGGCCAAACAGGAGGTTAAAGGCACTGACTCTCAAAGTCGGGAGAGTGTTAGTAAAGCGTCTGGAATGTTGCACCCGAGTACCAGGGGACGAAAACTGAGACATATTGGAACACGTCTCCCGATCACACGGTTGATCATACACTGGGTTCCACATGCATGTTTTAGCTGAAGGAAGAATCCCTTAAACCTGGAGAGTTGAGACCCGTGGAATGGGTACCATGCAATATGACTTCAAAGGGTCTTCATTTGCTCACCGAACCTCTCCAATCCTATCACTGCTGCGTTTATGCCCCTGTACACACACTTGATTCTCTTTCAGAGACATAGCAATCCATAGGTTTTAAGATACTTCCTAGTCAGGTACACTCTTAGGCATTTAATATGGGGTGTTGAGTCCATTTCGTTGAGCAAGGAGTAGCTCTTGTCTATTCCATATTTGGCTTAAGGAACTTTATCTGTGCTCATTTCAATCTCTGGTTTTATGCAGCACCCCAACTCACCTTTCCCCTTAAGCAAGCATAAGTTGGGTTTCTAAATTAGAGACCCTGTTCTGTTTTGTAATTCAGTTCCTGTGTAGCCAAGTTTACATTCCGTGTATTAGTGATATCTTATGATGTTTCTTTTTCTGTGTGACTTATTTCAGTTAGAATCATCATACCTGAATCCACTCATTATGCTGCTACGGGCCTGATGACATAGATTTCATTGCTGAGTGATACTGCATTGTACGTAAGTACCACAACTTCTTTATCCATTTTTCACTTTCTGCGATATTGAACTTGTACCGTAAACCAGGTTCTTGTAAACAGAGCCGTCCCAACTTTTGGGGTGGCTGTGTCTTTTGATTTTAATTTCCCTAAGCTATAGGACCATAAGTGGAAGTGCCCTAGGCTCTGTTGCTTTGTTTTTTAGATGTTTCAGGAAACACCATACACTTCTCCCGAGTGGCTGTTGGCAATTTACATCCCGCCCATCAGCATAACAAGGCTCCCAGTTCTCCATGGCCTGTCCTGCCTTTCTGGATTTTACACTTTTTTCAGATGGCCCTTTTGACCGGGGGGAAGTGAGACTTCATTGTAGTGCAGATTTCCTTTGCAAGCTTGCTTGGTTGGCCAAAAAGGGCGTATGCGTTTTTTCCTGAATATATTCAGGAAAAAACGCATACGCCCTTTTTGGCCAAGTGCATCATTGTGGACGTTCTGCCTCTTTTCCTATGCTTTAAATGCAATTCCAGTCTACCTCCTGAAATCGGTTTCCTGCAATTATGCCCCGCTTTCAAGTCCTCTTGGCAGCCTTACTTCAGTATATTTTTGGACGATAGCTGTCATTTATAACTCTGCAGGTTTGTGAATTACAGTGCCCCTGAGCTCCTTTCTTCAACTCGCTTTCTCGTGAGCTGCCCGCAACCCCGCAGGATGGCTTCAGGCCCTAATCTGGTTCCGGCACGGCACGCTGAGCCTTTGGTTAATTCCTCTTCCTGGTGGGAAATGAGAGTTAAATTTGCCCGTCCAGACACCTCCAGCTAGTCTCTCATTGGTTCTCCCTATTCCTGTTCATCTTCCGCAGAAATTGCAAACTGGGCCAAACAGGAGGTTAAAGGCACTGACTCTCCAAGTCGGGAGAGTGTTAGTAAAGCGTCTGGAATGTTGCACCCGAGTACCAGGCGACGAAAACTGAGACATATTGGAACACGTCTCCCGATCACACGGTTGATCATACTCTGGGTTCCACATGCATGTTTTAGCTGAAGGAAGAATACCTTAAACCTGGAGAGTTGAGACCCGTGGAATGGGTACCATGCAATATGACTTCAAAGGGTCTTCATTTGCCCACCGAACCTCTCCAATCCTATCACTGCTGCGTTTATGCCCCTGTACACACACTTGATTCTCTTTCAGAGACATAGCAATCCATAGGTTTTAAGATACTTCCTAGTCAGGTACACTCTTAGGCATTTAATATGGGGTGTTGAGTCCATTTCGTTGAGCAAGGAGTAGCTCTTGTCTATTCCATATTTGGCTTAAGGAACTTTATCTGTGCTCATTTCAATCTCTGGTTTTATGCAGCACCCCAACTCACCTTTCCCCTTAAGCAAGCATAAGTTGGTTTTCTAAATTTGAGACCCTGTTCTGTTTTGGAATTCAGTTCCTGTGTAGCCAAGGTTACATTCCGTGTATTAGTGATATCTTATGATGTTTCTTTTCCTGTGTGACTTATTTCAGTTAGAATCATCGTACCTGAATCCACTCATTATGCTGCTACGGGCCTGATGACATAGATTTCATTGCTGAGTGATACTGCATTGTACGTAAGTACCACAACTTCTTTATCCATTTTTCACTTTCTGCGATATTGAACTTGTACCGTAAACCAGGTTCTTGTAAACAGAGCCGTCCCAACCGTTGGGGTGGCTGTGTCTTTTTGATTTTAATTTCCCTAAGCTATAGGACCATAAGTGGAAGTGCCCTAGGCTCTGTTGCTTTGTTTTTTAGCTGTTTCAGGAAACACCATACACTTCTCCGGAGTGGCTGTTGGCAATTGACATCCCGCCCATCAGCATAACAAGGCTCCCAGTTCTCCATGGCCTGTCCTGCCTTTCTGGATTTTACACTTTTTTCAGATGGCCCTTTTGACCGGGGGGAAGTGTGACTTCATTGTAGTGGAGATTTCCTTTGCAAGCTTGCTTGGTTGGCCAAATAGGGCGTATGCGTTTTTTCCTGAATATATTCAGGAAAAAACGCATACGCCCTTTTTGGCCAAGTGCATCATTGTGGACGTTCTGCCTCTTTTCCTATGCTTTAAATGCAATTCCAGTCTACCTCCTGAAATCGGTTTCCTGCAATTCTGCCCCGCTTTCAAGTCCTCTTGGCAGCCTTACTTCAGTATATTTTTGGACGATAGCTGTCATTTATAACTCTGCAGGTTTGTGAATTACAGTGCCCCTGAGCTCCTTTCTTCAAGTCGCTTTCTCGTGAGCTGGCCGCAACACCGCAGGATGGCTTCAGGCCCTAATCTGGTTCCGGCACGGCACGCTGAGCCTTTGGTTAATTCCTCTTCCTGGTGGGAAATGAGAGTTAAATTTGCCCGTCCAGACACCTCCAGCTAGTCTGTCATTGGTTCTCCCTATTCCTGTTCATCTTCCGCAGAAATTGCAAACTGGGCCAAACAGGAGGTTAAAGGCACTGACTCTCCAAGTCGGGAGAGTGTTAGTAAAGCGTCTGGAATGTTGCACCCGAGTACCAGGGGACGAAAACTGAGACATATTGGAACACGTCTCCCGATCACATGGTTGATCATACACTGGGTTCCACATGCATGTTTTAGCTGAAGGAAGAATCCCTTAAACCTGGAGAGTTGAGACCCGTGGAATGGGTACCATGCAATATGACTTCAAAGGGTCTTCATTTGCTCACCGAACCTCTCCAATCCTATCACTGCTGCGTTTATGCCCCTGTACACACACTTGATTCTCTTTCAGAGACATAGCAATCCATAGGTTTTAAGATACTTCCTAGTCAGGTACACTCTTAGGCATTTAATATGGGGTGTTGAGTCCATTTCGTTGAGCAAGGAGTAGCTCTTGTCTATTCCATATTTGGCTTAAGGAACTTTATCTGTGCTCATTTCAATCTCTGGTTTTATGCAGCACCCCAACTCACCTTTCCCCTTAAGCAAGCATAAGTTGGGTTTCTAAATTAGAGACCCTGTTCTGTTTTGTAATTCAGTTCCTGTGTAGCCAAGTTTACATTCCGTGTATTAGTGATATCTTATGATGTTTCTTTTTCTGTGTGACTTATTTCAGTTAGAATCATCATACCTGAATCCACTCATTATGCTGCTACGGGCCTGATGACATAGATTTCCTTGCTGAGTGATACTGAATTGTACGAAAGTACCACAACTTCTTTATCCATTTTTCACTTTCTGCGATATTGAACTTGTACCGTAAACCAGGTTCTTGTAAACAGAGCCGTCCCAACCTTTGGGGTGGCTGTGTCTTTTTGATTTTAATTTCCCTAAGCTATAGGACCATAAGTGGAAGTGCCCTAGGCTCTGTTGCTTTGTTTTTTAGCTGTTTCAGGAAACACCATACACTTCTCCCGAGTGGCTGTTGGCAATTTACATCCCGCCCATCAGCATAACAAGGCTCCCAGTTCTCCATGGCCTGTCCTGCCTTTCTGGATTTTACACTTTTTTCAGATGGCCCTTTTGACCGGGGGGAAGTGAGACTTCATTGTAGTGCAGATTTCCTTTGCAAGCTTGCTTGGTTGGCCAAAAAGGGCGTATGCGTTTTTTCCTGAATATATTCAGGAAAAAACGCATACGCCCTTTTTGGCCAAGTGCATCATTGTGGACGTTCTGCCTCTTTTCCTATGCTTTAAATGCAATTCCAGTCTACCTCCTGAAATCGGTTTCCTGCAATTCTGCCCCGCTTTCAAGTCCTCTTGGCAGCCTTACTTCAGTATATTTTTGGACGATAGCTGTCATTTATAACTCTGCAGGTTTGTGAATTACAGTGCCCCTGAGCTCCTTTCTTCAACTCGCTTTCTCGTGAGCTGGCCGCAACACCGCAGGATGGCTTCAGGCCCTAATCTGGTTCCGGCACGGCACGCTGAGCCTTTGGTTAATTCCTCTTCCTGGTGGGTAATGAGAGTTAAATTTGCCTGTCCAGACACCTCCAGCTAGTCTGTCATTGGTTCTGCCTATTCCTGTTCATCTTCCGCAGAAATTGCAAACTGGGCCAAACAGGAGGTTAAAGGCACTGACTCTCCAAGTCGGGAGAGTGTTAGTAAAGCGTCTGGAATGTTGCACCCGAGTACCAGGGGACGAAAACTGAGACATATTGGAACACGTCTCCCGATCACACGGTTGATCATACTCTGGGTTCCACATGCATGTTTTAGCTGAAGGAAGAATACCTTAAACCTGGAGAGTTGAGACCCGTGGAATGGGTACCATGCAATATGACTTCAAAGGGTCTTCATTTGCTCACCGAACCTCTCCAATCCTATCACTGCTGCGTTTATGCCCCTGTACACACACTTGATTCTCTTTCAGAGACATAGCAATCCATAGGTTTTAAGATACTTCCTAGTCAGGTACACTCTTAGGCATTTAATATGGGGTGTTGAGTCCATTTCGTTGAGCAAGGAGTAGCTCTTGTCTATACCATATTTGGCTTAAGGAACTTTATCTGTGCTCATTTCAATCTCTGGTTTTATGCAGCACCCCAACTCACCTTTCCCCTTAAGCAAGCATAAGTTGGGTTTCTAAATTAGAGACCCTGTTCTGTTTTGTAATTCAGTTCCTGTGTAGCCAAGGTTACATTCCGTGTATTAGTGATATCTTATGATGTTTCTTTTTCTGTGTGACTTATTTCAGTTAGAATCATCATACCTGAATCCACTCATTATGCTGCTACGGGCCTGATGACATAGATTTCATTGCTGAGTGATACTGCATTGTACGTAAGTACCACAACTTCTTTATCCATTTTTCACTTTCTGCGATATTGAAATTGTACCGTAAACCAGGTTCTTGTAAACAGAGCCGTCCCAACCTTTGGGGTGGCTGTGTCTTTTTGATTTTAATTTCCCTAAGCTATAGGACCATAAGTGGAAGTGCCCTAGGCTCTGTTGCTTTGTTTTTTAGATGTTTCAGGAAACACCATACACTTCTCCCGAGTGGCTGTTGGCAATTTACATCCCGCCCATCAGCATAACAAGGCTCCCAGTTCTCCATGGCCTGTCCTGCCTTTCTGGATTTTACACTTTTTTCAGATGGCCCTTTTGACCGGGGGGAAGTGAGACTTCATTGTAGTGCAGATTTCCTTTGCAAGCTTGCTTGGTTGGCCAAAAAGGGCGTATGCGTTTTTTCCTGAATATATTCAGGAAAAAACGCATACGCCCTTTTTGGCCAAGTGCATCATTGTGGACGTTCTGCCTCTTTTCCTATGCTTTAAATGCAATTCCAGTCTACCTCCTGAAATCGGTTTCCTGCAATTCTGCCCCGCTTTCAAGTCCTCTTGGCAGCCTTACTTCAGTATATTTTTGGACGATAGCTGTCATTTATAACTCTGCAGGTTTGTGAATTACAGTGCCCCTGAGCTCCTTTCTTCAACTCGCTTTCTCGTGAGCTGGCCGCAACACCGCAGGATGGCTTCAGGCCCTAATCTGGTTCCGGCACGGCACGCTGAGCCTTTGGTTAATTCCTCTTCCTGGTGGGTAATGAGAGTTAAATTTGCCTGTCCAGACACCTCCAGCTAGTCTGTCATTGGTTCTGCCTATTCCTGTTCATCTTCCGCAGAAATTGCAAACTGGGCCAAACAGGAGGTTAAAGGCACTGACTCTCCAAGTCGGGAGAGTGTTAGTAAAGCGTCTGGAATGTTGCACCCGAGTACCAGGGGACGAAAACTGAGACATATTGGAACACGTCTCCCGATCACACGGTTGATCATACTCTGGGTTCCACATGCATGTTTTAGCTGAAGGAAGAATACCTTAAACCTGGAGAGTTGAGACCCGTGGAATGGGTACCATGCAATATGACTTCAAAGGGTCTTCATTTGCCCACCGAACCTCTCCAATCCTATCACTGCTGCGTTTATGCCCCTGTACACACACTTGATTCTCTTTCGGAGACATAGCAATCCATAGGTTTTAAGATACTTCCTAGTCAGGTACACTCTTAGGCATTTAATATGGGGTGTTGAGTCCATTTCGTTGAGCAAGGAGTAGCTCTTGTCTATTCCATATTTGGCTTAAGGAACTTTATCTGTGCTCATTTCAATCTCTGGTTTTATGCAGCACCCCAACTCACCTTTCCCCTTAAGCAAGCATAAGTTGGTTTTCTAAATTTGAGACCCTGTTCTGTTTTGGAATTCAGTTCCTGTGTAGCCAAGGTTACATTCCGTGTATTAGTGATATCTTATGATGTTTCTTTTCCTGTGTGACTTATTTCAGTTAGAATCATCATACCTGAATCCACTCATTATGCTGCTACGGGCCTGATGACATAGATTTCATTGCTGAGTGATACTGCATTGTACGTAAGTACCACAACTTCTTTATCCATTTTTCACTTTCTGCGATATTGAACTTGTACCGTAAACCAGGTTCTTGTAAACAGAGCCGTCCCAACCTTTGGGGTGGCTGTGTCTTTTTGATTTTAATTTCCCTAAGCTATAGGACCATAAGTGGAAGTGCCCTAGGCTCTGTTGCTTTGTTTTTTAGATGTTTCAGGAAACACCATACACTTCTCCCGAGTGGCTGTTGGCAATTTACATCCCGCCCATCAGCATAACAAGGCTCCCAGTTCTCCATGGCCTGTCCTGCCTTTCTGGATTTTACACTTTTTTCAGATGGCCCTTTTGACCGGGGGGAAGTGAGACTTCATTGTAGTGCAGATTTCCTTTGCAAGCTTGCTTGGTTGGCCAAAAAGGGCGTATGCGTTTTTTCCTGAATATATTCAGGAAAAAACGCATACGCCCTTTTTGGCCAAGTGCATCATTGTGGACGTTCTGCCTCTTTTCCTATGCTTTAAATGCAATTCCAGTCTACCTCCTGAAATCGGTTTCCTGCAATTCTGCCCCGCTTTCAAGTCCTCTTGGCAGCCTTACTTCAGTATATTTTTGGACGATAGCTGTCATTTATAACTCTGCAGGTTTGTGAATTACAGTGCCCCTGAGCTCCTTTCTTCAACTCGCTTTCTCGTGAGCTGGCCGCAACACCGCAGGATGGCTTCAGGCCCTAATCTGGTTCCGGCACGGCACGCTGAGCCTTTGGTTAATTCCTCTTCCTGGTGGGTAATGAGAGTTAAATTTGCCTGTCCAGACACCTCCAGCTAGTCTGTCATTGGTTCTGCCTATTCCTGTTCATCTTCCGCAGAAATTGCAAACTGGGCCAAACAGGAGGTTAAAGGCACTGACTCTCCAAGTCGGGAGAGTGTTAGTAAAGCGTCTGGAATGTTGCACCCGAGTACCAGGGGACGAAAACTGAGACATATTGGAACACGTCTCCCGATCACACGGTTGATCATACTCTGGGTTCCACATGCATGTTTTAGCTGAAGGAAGAATACCTTAAACCTGGAGAGTTGAGACCCGTGGAATGGGTACCATGCAATATGACTTCAAAGGGTCTTCATTTGCCCACCGAACCTCTCCAATCCTATCACTGCTGCGTTTATGCCCCTGTACACACACTTGATTCTCTTTCAGAGACATAGCAATCCATAGGTTTTAAGATACTTCCTAGTCAGGTACACTCTTAGGCATTTAATATGGGGTGTTGAGTCCATTTCGTTGAGCAAGGAGTAGCTCTTGTCTATTCCATATTTGGCTTAAGGAACTTTATCTGTGCTCATTTCAATCTCTGGTTTTATGCAGCACCCCAACTCACCTTTCCCCTTAAGCAAGCATAAGTTGGTTTTCTAAATTTGAGACCCTGTTCTGTTTTGGAATTCAGTTCCTGTGTAGCCAAGGTTACATTCCGTGTATTAGTGATATCTTATGATGTTTCTTTTCCTGTGTGACTTATTTCAGTTAGAATCATCATACCTGAATCCACTCATTATGCTGCTACGGGCCTGATGACATAGATTTCATTGCTGAGTGATACTGCATTGTACGTAAGTACCACAACTTCTTTATCCATTTTTCACTTTCTGCGATATTGAACTTGTACCGTAAACCAGGTTCTTGTAAACAGAGCCGTCCCAACCTTTGGGGTGGCTGTGTCTTTTTGATTTTAATTTCCCTAAGCTATAGGACCATAAGTGGAAGTGCCCTAGGCTCTGTTGCTTTGTTTTTTAGCTGTTTCAGGAAACACCATACACTTCTCCGGAGTGGCTGTTGGCAATTTACATCCCGCCCATCAGCATAACAAGGCTCCCAGTTCTCCATGGCCTGTCCTGCCTTTCTGGATTTTACACTTTTTTCAGATGGCCCTTTTGACCGGGGGGAAGTGAGACTTCATTGTAGTGCAGATTTCCTTTGCAAGCTTGCTTGGTTGGCCAAAAAGGGCGTATGCGTTTTTTCCTGAATATATTCAGGAAAAAACGCATACGCCCTTTTTGGCCAAGTGCATCATTGTGGACGTTCTGCCTCTTTTCCTATGCTTTAAATGCAATTCCAGTCTACCTCCTGAAATCGGTTTCCTGCAATTCTGCCCCGCTTTCAAGTCCTCTTGGCAGCCTTACTTCAGTATATTTTTGGACGATAGCTGTCATTTATAACTCTGCAGGTTTGTGAATTACAGTGCCCCTGAGCTCCTTTCTTCAACTCGCTTTCTCGTGAGCTGGCCGCAACACCGCAGGATGGCTTCAGGCCCTAATCTGGTTCCGGCACGGCACGCTGAGCCTTTGGTTAATTCCTCTTCCTGGTGGGAAATGAGAGTTAAATTTGCCCGTCCAGACACCTCCAGCTAGTCTCTCATTGGTTCTCCCTATTCCTGTTCATCTTCCGCAGAAATTGCAAACTGGGCCAAACAGGAGGTTAAAGGCACTGACTCTCCAAGTCGGGAGAGTGTTAGTAAAGCGTCTGGAATGTTGCACCCGAGTACCAGGGGACGAAAACTGAGACATATTGGAACACGTCTCCCGATCACACGGTTGATCATACACTGGGTTCCACATGCATGTTTTAGCTGAAGGAAGAATCCCTTAAACCTGGAGAGTTGAGACCCGTGGAATGGGTACCATGCAATATGACTTCAAAGGGTCTTCATTTGCTCACCGAACCTCTCCAATCCTATCACTGCTGCGTTTATGCCCCTGTACACACACTTGATTCTCTTTCAGAGACATAGCAATCCATAGGTTTTAAGATACTTCCTAGTCAGGTACACTCTTAGGCATTTAATATGGGGTGTTGAGTCCATTTCGTTGAGCAAGGAGTAGCTCTTGTCTATTCCATATTTGGCTTAAGGAACTTTATCTGTGCTCATTTCAATCTCTGGTTTTATGCAGCACCCCAACTCACCTTTCCCCTTAAGCAAGCATAATTTAGTTTTCTAAATTTGAGACCCTGTTCTGTTTTGTAATTCAGTTCCTGTGTAGCCAAGTTTACATTCCGTGTATTAGTGATATCTTATGATGTTTCTTTTTCTGTGTGACTTATTTCAGTTAGAATCATCGTACCTGAATCCACTCATTATGCTGCTACGGGCCTGATGACATAGATTTCATTGCTGAGTGATACTGCATTGTACGTAAGTACCACAACTTCTTTATCCATTTTTCACTTTCTGCGATACTGAACTTGTACCGTAAACCAGGTTCTTGTAAACAGAGCCGTCCCAACCTTTGGGGTGGCTGTGTCTTTTGATTTTAATTTCCCTAAGCTATAGGACCATAAGTGGAAGTGCCCTAGGCTCTGTTGCTTTGTTTTTTAGATGTTTCAGGAAACACCATACACTTCTCCCGAGTGGCTGTTGGCAATTTACATCCCGCCCATCAGCATAACAAGGCTCCCAGTTCTCCATGGCCTGTCCTGCCTTTCTGGATTTTACACTTTTTTCAGATGGCCCTTTTGACCGGGGGGAAGTGAGACTTCATTGTAGTGCAGATTTCCTTTGCAAGCTTGCTTGGTTGGCCAAAAAGGGCGTATGCGTTTTTTCCTGAATATATTCAGGAAAAAACGCATACGCCCTTTTTGGCCAAGTGCATCATTGTGGAGGTTCTGCCTCTTTTCCTATGCTTTAAATGCAATTCCAGTCTACCTCCTGAAATCGGTTTCCTGCAATTCTGCCCCGCTTTCAAGTCCTCTTGGCAGCCTTACTTCAGTATATTTTTGGACGATAGCTGTCATTTATAACTCTGCAGGTTTGTGAATTACAGTGCCCCTGAGCTCCTTTCTTCAACTCGCTTTCTCGTGAGCTGGCCGCAACACCGCAGGATGGCTTCAGGCCCTAATCTGGTTCCGGCACGGCACGCTGAGCCTTTGGTTAATTCCTCTTCCTGGTGTGTAATGAGAGTTAAATTTGCCTGTCCAGACACCTCCAGCTAGTCTGTCATTGGTTCTGCCTATTCCTGTTCATCTTCCGCAGAAATTGCAAACTGGGCCAAACAGGAGGTTAAAGGCACTGACTCTCCAAGTCGGGAGAGTGTTAGTAAAGCGTCTGGAATGTTGCACCCGAGTACCAGGGGACGAAAACTGAGACATATTGGAACACGTCTCCCGATCACACGGTTGATCATACTCTGGGTTCCACATGCATGTTTTAGCTGAAGGAAGAATACCTTAAACCTGGAGAGTTGAGACCCGTGGAATGGGTACCATGCAATATGACTTCAAAGGGTCTTCATTTGCCCACCGAACCTCTCCAATCCTATCACTGCTGCGTTTATGCCCCTGTACACACACTTGATTCTCTTTCAGAGACATAGCAATCCATAGGTTTTAAGATACTTCCTAGTCAGGTACACTCTTAGGCATTTAATATGGGGTGTTGAGTCCATTTCGTTGAGCAAGGAGTAGCTCTTGTCTATTCCATATTTGGCTTAAGGAACTTTATCTGTGCTCATTTCAATCTCTGGTTTTATGCAGCACCCCAACTCACCTTTCCCCTTAAGCAAGCATAAGTTGGTTTTCTAAATTTGAGACCCTGTTCTGTTTTGGAATTCAGTTCCTGTGTAGCCAAGGTTACATTCCGTGTATTAGTGATATCTTATGATGTTTCTTTTCCTGTGTGACTTATTTCAGTTAGAATCATCATACCTGAATCCACTCATTATGCTGCTACGGGCCTGATGACATAGATTTCATTGCTGAGTGATACTGCATTGTACGTAAGTACCACAACTTCTTTATCCATTTTTCACTTTCTGCGATATTGAACTTGTACCGTAAACCAGGTTCTTGTAAACAGAGCCGTCCCAACCTTTGGGGTGGCTGTGTCTTTTTGATTTTAATTTCCCTAAGCTATAGGACCATAAGTGGAAGTGCCCTAGGCTCTGTTGCTTTGTTTTTTAGCTGTTTCAGGAAACACCATACACTTCTCCCGAGTGGCTGTTGGCAATTTACATCCCGCCCATCAGCATAACAAGGCTCCCAGTTCTCCATGGCCTGTCCTGCCTTTCTGGATTTTACACTTTTTTCAGATGGCCCTTTTGACCGGGGGGAAGTGAGACTTCATTGTAGTGCAGATTTCCTTTGCAAGCTTGCTTGGTTGGCCAAAAAGGGCGTATGCGTTTTTTCCTGAATATATTCAGGAAAAAACGCATACGCCCTTTTTGGCCAAGTGCATCATTGTGGACGTTCTGCCTCTTTTCCTATGCTTTAAATGCAATTCCAGTCTACCTCCTGAAATCGGTTTCCTGCAATTCTGCCCCGCTTTCAAGTCCTCTTGGCAGCCTTACTTCAGTATATTTTTGGACGATAGCTGTCATTTATAACTCTGCAGGTTTGTGAATTACAGTGCCCCTGAGCTCCTTTCTTCAACTCGCTTTCTCGTGAGATGGCCGCAACACCGCAGGATGGCTTCAGGCCCTAATCTGGTTCCGGCACGGCACGCTGAGCCTTTGGTTAATTCCTCTTCCTGGTGGGAAATGAGAGTTAAATTTGCCCGTCCAGACACCTCCAGCTAGTCTGTCATTGGTTCTCCCTATTCCTGTTCATCTTCCGCAGAAATTGCAAACTGGGCCAAACAGGAGGTTAAAGGCACTGACTCTCCAAGTCGGGAGAGTGTTAGTAAAGCGTCTGGAATGTTGCACCCGAGTACCAGGGGACGAAAACTGAGACATATTGGAACACGTCTCCCGATCACACGGTTGATCATACTCTGGGTTCCACATGCATGTATTAGCTGAAGGAAGAATCCCTTAAACCTGGAGAGTTGAGACCCGTGGAATGGGTACCATGCAATATGACTTCAAAGGGTCTTCATTTGCTCACCGAACCTCTCCAATCCTATCACTGCTGCGTTTATGCCCCTGTACACACACTTGATTCTCTTTCAGAGACATAGCAATCCATAGGTTTTAAGATACTTCCTAGTCAGGTACACTCTTAGGCATTTAATATGGGGTGTTGAGTCCATTTCGTTGAGCAAGGAATAGCTCTTGTCTATTCCATATTTGGCTTAAGGAACTTTATCTGTGCTCATTTCAATCTCTGGTTTTATGCAGCACCCCAACTCACCTTTCCCCTTAAGCAAGCATAAGTTGGGTTTCTAAATTAGAGACCCTGTTCTGTTTTGTAATTCAGTTCCTGTGTAGCCAAGTTTACATTCCGTGTATTAGTGATATCTTATGATGTTTCTTTTTTTGTGTGACTTATTTCAGTTAGAATCATCATACCTGAATCCACTCATTATGCTGCTACGGGCCTGATGACATAGATTTCATTGCTGAGTGATACTGCATTGTACGTAAGTACCACAACTTCTTTATCCATTTTTCACTTTCTGCGATATTGAACTTGTACCGTAAACCAGGTTCTTGTAAACAGAGCCGTCCCAACCTTTGGGGTGGCTGTGTCTTTTTGATTTTAATTTCCCTAAGCTATAGGACCATAAGTGGAAGTGCCCTAGGCTCTGTTGCTTTGTTTTTTAGCTGTTTCAGGAAACACCATACACTTCTCCCGAGTGGCTGTTGGCAATTTACATCCCGCCCATCAGCATAACAAGGCTCCCAGTTCTCCATGGCCTGTCCTGCCTTTCTGGATTTTACACTTTTTTCAGATGGCCCTTTTGACCGGGGGGAAGTGAGACTTCATTGTAGTGCAGATTTCCTTTGCAAGCTTGCTTGGTTGGCCAAAAAGGGCGTATGCGTTTTTTCCTGAATATATTCAGGAAAAAACGCATACGCCCTTTTTGGCCAAGTGCATCATTGTGGACGTTCTGCCTCTTTTCCTATGCTTTAAATGCAATTCCAGTCTACCTCCTGAAATCGGTTTCCTGCAATTCTGCCCCGCTTTCAAGTCCTCTTGGCAGCCTTACTTCAGTATATTTTTGGACGATAGCTGTCATTTATAACTCTGCAGGTTTGTGAATTACAGTGCCCCTGAGCTCCTTTCTTCAACTCGCTTTCTCGTGAGATGGCCGCAACACCGCAGGATGGCTTCAGGCCCTAATCTGGTTCCGGCACGGCACGCTGAGCCTTTGGTTAATTCCTCTTCCTGGTGGGAAATGAGAGTTAAATTTGCCCGTCCAGACACCTCCAGCTAGTCTGTCATTGGTTCTCCCTATTCCTGTTCATCTTCCGCAGAAATTGCAAACTGGGCCAAACAGGAGGTTAAAGGCACTGACTCTCCAAGTCGGGAGAGTGTTAGTAAAGCGTCTGGAATGTTGCACCCGAGTACCAGGGGACGAAAACTGAGACATATTGGAACACGTCTCCCGATCACACGGTTGATCATACTCTGGGTTCCACATGCATGTATTAGCTGAAGGAAGAATCCCTTAAACCTGGAGAGTTGAGACCCGTGGAATGGGTACCATGCAATATGACTTCAAAGGGTCTTCATTTGCTCACCGAACCTCTCCAATCCTATCACTGCTGCGTTTATGCCCCTGTACACACACTTGATTCTCTTTCAGAGACATAGCAATCCATAGGTTTTAAGATACTTCCTAGTCAGGTACACTCTTAGGCATTTAATATGGGGTGTTGAGTCCATTTCGTTGAGCAAGGAATAGCTCTTGTCTATTCCATATTTGGCTTAAGGAACTTTATCTGTGCTCATTTCAATCTCTGGTTTTATGCAGCACCCCAACTCACCTTTCCCCTTAAGCAAGCATAAGTTGGGTTTCTAAATTAGAGACCCTGTTCTGTTTTGTAATTCAGTTCCTGTGTAGCCAAGTTTACATTCCGTGTATTAGTGATATCTTATGATGTTTCTTTTTTTGTGTGACTTATTTCAGTTAGAATCATCATACCTGAATCCACTCATTATGCTGCTACGGGCCTGATGACATAGATTTCCTTGCTGAGTGATACTGCATTGTACGTAAGTACCACAACATCTTTATCCATTTTTCACTTTCTGCGATATTGAACTTGTACTGTAAACCAGGTTCTTGTAAACAGAGCCGTGCCAAACTTTGGGGTGGCTGTGTCTTTTTGATTTTAATTTCCCTAAGCTATAGGACCATAAGTGGAAGTGCCCTAGGCTCTGTTGCTTTGTTTTTTAGATGTTTCAGGAAACACCATACACTTCTCCCGAGTGGCTGTTGGCAATTTACATGCCGCCCATCAGCATAACAAGGCTCCCAGTTCTCCATGGCCTGTCCTGCCTTTCTGGATTTTACACTTTTTTCAGATGGCCCTTTTGACCGGGGGGAAGTGAGACTTCATTGTAGTGCAGATTTCCTTTGCAAGCTTGCTTGGTTGGCCAAAAAGGGCGTATGCGTTTTTTCCTGAATATATTCAGGAAAAAACGCATACGCCCTTTTTGGCCAAGTGCATCATTGTGGACGTTCTGCCTCTTTTCCTATGCTTTAAATGCAATTCCAGTCTACCTCCTGAAATCGGTTTCCTGCAATTCTGCCCCGCTTTCAAGTCCTCTTGGCAGCCTTACTTCAGTATATTTTTGGACGATAGCTGTCATTTATAACTCTGCAGGTTTGTGAATTACAGTGCCCCTGAGCTCCTTTCTTCAACTCGCTTTCTCGTGAGCTGGCCGCAACACCGCAGGATGGCTTCAGGCCCTAATCTGGTTCCGGCACGGCACGCTGAGCCTTTGGTTAATTCCTCTTCCTGGTGGGAAATGAGAGTTAAATTTGCCTGTCCAGACACCTCCAGCTAGTCTGTCATTGGTTCTCCCTATTCCTGTTCATCTTCCGCAGAAATTGCAAACTGGGCCAAACAGGAGGTTAAAGGCACTGACTCTCCAAGTCGGGAGAGTGTTAGTAAAGCGTCTGGAATGTTGCACCCGAGTACCAGGGGACGAAAACTGACACATATTGGAACACGTCTCCCGATCACACGGTTGATCATACTCTGGGTTCCACATGCATGTTTTAGCTGAAGGAAGAATCCCTTAAACCTGGAGAGTTGAGACCCGTGGAAAGGGTACCATGCAATATGACTTCAAAGGGTCTTCATTTGCTCACCGAACCTCTCCAGTCCTATCACTGCTGCGTTTATGCCCCTGTACACACACTTGATTCTCTTTCAGAGACATAGCAATCCATAGGTTTTAAGATACTTCCTAGTCAGGTACACTCTTAGTCGTTTAATATGGGGTGTTGAGTCCATTTCGTTGAGCAAGGAGTAGCTCTTGTCTATTCCATATTTGGCTTAAGGAACTTTATCTGTGCTCATTTCAATCTCTGGTTTTATGCAGCACCCCAACTCACCTTTCCCCTTAAGCAAGCATAAGTTGGTTTTCTAAATTTGAGACCCTGTTCTGTTTTGGAATTCAGTTCCTGTGTAGCCAAGGTTACATTCCGTGTATTAGTGATATCTTATGATGTTTCTTTTCCTGTGTGACTTATTTCAGTTAGAATCATCATACCTGAATCCACTCATTATGCTGCTACGGGCCTGATGACATAGACTTCATTGCTGAGTGATACTGCATTGTACGTAAGTACCACAACTTCTTTATCCATTTTTCACTTTCTGCGATATTGAACTTGTACCGTAAACCAGGTTCTTGTAAACAGAGCCGTCCCAACCTTTGGGGTGGCTGTGTCTTTTTGATTTTAATTTCCCTAAGCTATAGGACCATAAGTGGAAGTGCCCTAGGCTCTGTTGCTTTGTTTTTTAGCTGTTTCAGGAAACACCATACACTTCTCCGGAGTGGCTGTTGGCAATTTACATCCCGCCCATCAGCATAACAAGGCTCCCAGTTCTCCATGGCCTGTCCTGCCTTTCTGGATTTTACACTTTTTTCAGATGGCCCTTTTGACCGGGGGGAAGTGAGACTTCATTGTAGTGCAGATTTCCTTTGCAAGCTTGCTTGGTTGGCCAAAAAGGGCGTATGCGTTTTTTCCTGAATATATTCAGGAAAAAACGCATACGCCCTTTTTGGCCAAGTGCATCATTGTGGACGTTCTGCCTCTTTTCCTATGCTTTAAATGCAATTCCAGTCTACCTCCTGAAATCGGTTTCCTGCAATTCTGCCCCGCTTTCAAGTCCTCTTGGCAGCCTTACTTCAGTATATTTTTGGACGATAGCTGTCATTTATAACTCTGCAGGTTTGTGAATTACAGTGCCCCTGAGCTCCTTTCTTCAACTCGCTTTCTCGTGAGCTGGCCGCAACACCGCAGGATGGCTTCAGGCCCTAATCTGGTTCCGGCACGGCACGCTGAGCCTTTGGTTAATTCCTCTTCCTGGTGGGAAATGAGAGTTAAATTTGCCTGTCCAGACACCTCCAGCTAGTCTGTCATTGGTTCTGTGTATTCCTGTTCATCTTCCGCAGAAATTGCAAACTGGGCCAAACAGGAGGTTAAAGGCACTGACTCTCCAAGTCGGGAGAGTGTTAGTAAAGCGTCTGGAATGTTGCACCCGAGTACCAGGGGACGAAAACTGAGACGTATTGGAACACGTCTCCCGATCACACGGTTGATCATACTCTGGGTTCCACATGCATGTTTTAGCTGAAGGAAGAATACCTTAAACCTGGAGAGTTGAGACCCGTGGAATGGGTACCATGCAATATGACTTCAAAGGGTCTTCATTTGCTCACCGAACCTCTCCAATCCTATCACTGCTGCGTTTATGCCCCTGTACACACACTTGATTCTCTTTCAGAGACATAGCAATCCATAGGTTTTAAGATACTTCCTAGTCAGGTACACTCTTAGGCATTTAATATGGGGTGTTGAGTCCATTTCGTTGAGCAAGGAGTAGCTCTTGTCTATTCCATATTTGGCTTAAGGAACTTTATCTGTGCTCATTTCAATCTCTGGTTTTATGCAGCACCCCAACTCACCTTTCCCCTTAAGCAAGCATAAGTTGGTTTTCTAAATGTGAGACCCTGTTCTGTTTTGTAATTCAGTTCCTGTGTAGCCAAGTTTACATTCCGTGTATTAGTGATATCTTATGATGTTTCTTTTCCTGTGTGACTTATTTCAGTTAGAATCATCGTACCTGAATCCACTCATTATGCTGCTACGGGCCTGATGACATAGATTTCCTTGCTGAGTGATATTGCATTGTACGTAAGTACCACCACTTCTTTATCCATTTTTCACTTTCTGCGATATTGAACTTGTACCGTAAACCAGGTTCTTGTAAACAGAGCCGTCCCAACATTTGGGGTGGCTGTGTCTTTTGATTTTAATTTCCCTAAGCTATAGGACCATAAGTGGAAGTGCCCTAGGCTCTGTTGCTTTGTTTTTTAGATGTTTCAGGAAACACCATACAGTTCTCCTGAGTGGCTGTTGGCAATTTACATCCCGCCCATCAGCATAACAAGGCTCCCAGTTCTCCATGGCCTGTCCTGCCTTTCTGGATTTTACACTTTTTTCAGATGGCCCTTTTGACCGCGGGGAAGTGAGACTTCATTGTAGTGCCCATTTCCTTTGCAAGCTTGCTTGGTTGGCCAAAAAGGGCGTATGCGTTTTTTCCTGAATATATTCAGGAAAAAACGCATACGCCCTTTTTGGCCAAGTGCATCATTGTGGACGTTCTGCCTCTTTTCCTATGCTTTCAATGCAATTCCAGTCTACCTCCTGAAATCGGTTTCCTGCAATTCTGCCCCGCTTTCAAGTCCTCTTGGCAGCCTTACTTCAGTATATTTTTGGACGATAGCTGTCATTTATAACTCTGCAGGTTTGTGAATTACAGTGCCCCTGAGCTCCTTTCTTCAACTCGCTTTCTCGTGAGCTGGCCGCAACACCGCAGGATGGCTTCAGGCCCTAATCTGGTTCCGGCACGGCACGCTGAGCCTTTGGTTAATTCCTCTTCCTGGTGGGAAATGAGAGTTAAATTTGCCCGTCCAGACAGCTCCAGCTAGTCTGTCATTGGTTCTCCCTATTCCTGTTCATCTTCCGCAGAAATTGCAAACTGGGCCAAACAGGAGGTTAAAGGCACTGACTCTCCAAGTCGGGAGAGTGTTAGTAAAGCGTCTGGAATGTTGCACCCGAGTACCAGGGGACGAAAACTGAGACATATTGGAACACGTCTCCCGATCACACGGTTGATCATACTCTGGGTTCCACATGCATATTTTAGCTGAAGGAAGAATACCTTAAACCTAGAGAGTTGAGACCCGTGGAATGGGTACCATGCAATATGACTTCAAAGGGTCTTCATTTGCCCACCGAACCTCTCCAATCCTATCACTGCTGCGTTTATGCCCCTGTACACACACTTGATTCTCTTTCAGAGACATAGCAATCCGTGGCTTTTAAGATACTTCCTAGTCAGGTACACTCTTAGGCATTTAATATGGGGTGTTGAGTCCATTTCATTGAGCAAGGAGTAGCTCTTGTCTATTCCATATTTGGCTTAAGGAACTTTATCTGTGCTCATTTCAATCTCTGGTTTTATGCAGCACCCCAACTCACCTTTCCCCTTAAGCAAGCATAAGTTGGGTTTCTAAATTTGAGACCCTGTTCTGTTTTGGAATTCAGTCCCTGTGTAGCCAAGTTTACATTCCGTGTATTAGTGATATCTTATGATGTTTCTTTTCCTGTGTGACTTATTTCAGTTAGAATCATCATACCTGAATCCACTCATTATGCTGCTACGGGCCTGATGACATAGATTTCATTGCTGAGTGATACTGCATTGTACGTAAGTACCACAACTTCTTTATCCATTTTTCACTTTCTGCGATATTGAACTTGTACCGTAAACCAGGTTCTTGTAAACAGAGCTGTCCCAACCTTTGGGGTGGCTGTGTCTTTTTGATTTTAATTTCCCTAAGCTATAGGACCATAAGTGGAAGTGCCCTAGGCTCTGTTGCTTTGTTTTTTAGCTGTTACAGGAAACACCATACACTTCTCCGGAGTGCCTGTTGGCAATTTACATCCCGCCCATCAGCATAACAAGGCTCCCAGTTCTCCATGGCCTGTCCTGCCTTTCTGGATTTTACACTTTTTTCAGATGGCCCTTTTGACTGGGGGGAAGTGAGACTTCATTGTAGTGCAGATTTCCTTTGCAAGCTTGCTTGGTTGGCCAAAAAGGGCGTATGCGTTTTTTCCTGAATATATTCAGGAAAAAACGCATACGCCCTTTTTGGCCAAGTGCATCATTGTGGACGTTCTGCCTCTTTTCCTATGCTTTAAATGCAATTCCAGTCTACCTCCTGAAATCGGTTTCCTGCAATTCTGCCCCGCTTTCAAGTCCTCTTGGCAGCCTTACTTCAGTATATTTTTGGACGATAGCTGTCATTTATAACTCTGCAGGTTTGTGAATTACAGTGCCCCTGAGCTCCTTTCTTCAACTCGCTTTCTCGTGAGATGGCCGCAACACCGCAGGATGGCTTCAGGCCCTAATCTGGTTCCGGCACGGCACGCTGAGCCTTTGGTTAATTCCTCTTCCTGGTGGGAAATGAGAGTTAAATTTGCCTGTCCAGACACCTCCAGCTAGTCTCTCATTGGTTCTCCCTATTCCTGTTCATCTTCCGCAGAAATTGCAAACTGGGCCAAACAGGAGGTTAAAGGCACTGACTCTCCAAGTTGGGAGAGTGTTAGTAAAGCGTCTGGAATGTTGCACCCGAGTACCAGGGGACGAAAACTGAGACATATTGGAACACGTCTCCCGATCACACAGTTGATCATACTCTGGGTTCCACATGCATGTTTTAGCTGAAGGAAGAATACCTTAAACCTGGAGAGTTGAGACCCGTGGAATGGGTACCATGCAATATGACTTCAAAGGGTCTTCATTTGCTCACCGAACCTCTCCAATCCTATCACTGCTGCGTTTATGCCCCTGTACACACACTTGATTCTCTTTCAGAGACATAGCAATCCATAGGTTTTAAGATACTTCCTAGTCAGGTACACTCTTAGGCATTTAATATGGGGTGTTGAGTCCATTTCGTTGAGCAAGGAGTAGCTCTTGTCTATTCCATATTTGGCTTAAGGAACTTTATCTGTGCTCATTTCAATCTCTGGTTTTATGCAGCACCCCAACTCACCTTTCCCCTTAAGCAAGCATAAGTTGGTTTTCTATATTTGAGACCCTGTTCTGTTTTGTAATTCAGTTCCTGTGTAGCCAAGGTTACATTCCGTGTATTAGTGATATCTTATGATGTTTCTTTTTCTGTGTGACTTATTTCAGTTAGAATCATCATACCTGAATCCACTCATTATGCTGCTACGGGCCTGATGACATAGATTTCATTGCTGAGTGATACTGCATTGTACGTAAGTACCACAACTTCTTTATCCATTTTTCACTTTCTGCGATATTGAACTTGTACCGTAAACCAGGTTCTTGTAAACAGAGCCGTCCCAACCTTTGGGGTGGCTGTGTCTTTTGATTTTAATTTCCCTAAGCTATAGGACCATAAGTGGAAGTGCCCTAGGCTCTGTTGATTTGTTTTTTAGATGTTTCAGGAAACACCATACACTTCTCCCGAGTGGCTGTTGGCAATTTACATCCCGCCCATCAGCATAACAAGGCTCCCAGTTCTCCATTGCCTGTCCTGCCTTTCTGGATTTTACACTTTTTTCAGATGGCCCTTTTGACCGGGGGGAAGTGAGACTTCATTGTAGTGCAGATTTCCTTTGCAAGCTTGCTTGGTTGGCCAAAAAGGGCGTATGCGTTTTTTCCTGAATATATTCAGGAAAAAACGCATACGCCCTTTTTGGCCAAGTGCATCATTGTGGACATTCTGCCTCTTTTCCTATGCTTTAAATGCAATTCCAGTCTACCTCCTGAAATCGGTTTCCTGCAATTCTGCCCCACTTTCAAGTCCTCTTGGCAGCCTTACTTCAGTATATTTTTGGACGATAGCTGTCATTTATAACTCTGCAGGTTTGTGAATTACAGTGCCCCTGAGCTCCTTTCTTCAACTCGCTCTCTCGTGAACTGGCCTCAACACCGCAGGATTGCTTCAGGCCCTAATCTGGTTACGGCACGGCACGCTGAGCCTTTGGTTAATTCCTCTTCCTGGTGGGAAATGAGAGTTAAATTTGCCCGTCCAGACACCTCCAGCTAGTCTCTCATTGGTTCTCCCTATCCCTGTTCATCTTCCGCAGAAATTGCAAACTGGGCCAAACAGGAGGTTAAAGGCACTGACTCTCCAAGTCGGGAGAGTGTTAGTAAAGCGTCTGGAATGTTGCACCCGAGTACCAGGGGACGAAAACTGAGACATATTGGAACACGTCTCCCGATCACACAGTTGATCATACTCTGGGTTCCACATGCATGTTTTAGCTGAAGGAAGAATACCTTAAACCTGGAGAGTTGAGACCCGTGGAATGGGTACCATGCAATATGACTTCAAAGGGTCTTCATTTGCTCACCGAACCTCTCCAATCCTATCACTGCTGCGTTAATGCCCCTGTACACACACTTGATTCTCTTTCAGAGACATAGCAATCCATAGGTTTTAAGATACTTCCTAGTCAGGTACACTCTTAGGCATTTAATATGGGGTGTTGAGTCCATTTCGTTGAGCAAGGAGTAGCTCTTGTCTATTCCATATTTGGCTTAAGGAACTTTATCTGTGCTCATTTCAATCTCTGGTTTTATGCAGCACCCCAACTCACCTTTCCCCTTAAGCAAGCATAAGTTGGTTTTCTATATTTGAGACCCTGTTCTGTTTTGTAATTCAGTTCCTGTGTAGCCAAGGTTACATTCCGTGTATTAGTGATATCTTATGATGTTTCTTTTCCTGTGTGACTTATTTCAGTTAGAATCATCATACCTGAATCCACTCATTATGCTGCTACGGGCCTGATGACATAGATTTCATTGCTGAGTGATACTGCATTGTACGTAAGTACCACAACTTCTTTATCCATTTTTCACTTTCTGCGATATTGAACTTGTACCGTAAACCAGGTTCTTGTAAACAGAGCCGTCCCAACCTTTGGGGTGGCTGTGTCTTTTGATTTTAATTTCCCTAAGCTATAGGACCATAAGTGGAAGTGCCCTAGGCTCTGTTGATTTGTTTTTTAGATGTTTCAGGAAACACCATACACTTCTCCCGAGTGGCTGTTGGCAATTTACATCCCGCCCATCAGCATAACAAGGCTCCCAGTTCTCCATTGCCTGTCCTGCCTTTCTGGATTTTACACTTTTTTCAGATGGCCCTTTTGACCGGGGGGAAGTGAGACTTCATTGTAGTGCAGATTTCCTTTGCAAGCTTGCTTGGTTGGCCAAAAAGGGCGTATGCGTTTTTTCCTGAATATATTCAGGAAAAAACGCATACGCCCTTTTTGGCCAAGTGCATCATTGTGGACATTCTGCCTCTTTTCCTATGCTTTAAATGCAATTCCAGTCTACCTCCTGAAATCGGTTTCCTGCAATTCTGCCCCGCTTTCAAGTCCTCTTGGCAGCCTTACTTCAGTATATTTTTGGACGATAGCTGTCATTTATAACTCTGCAGGTTTGTGAATTACAGTGCCCCTGAGCTCCTTTCTTCAACTCGCTCTCTCGTGAGCTGGCCGCAACACCGCAGGATGGCTTCAGGCCCTAATCTGGTTCCGGCACGGCACGCTGAGCCTTTGGTTAATTCCTCTTCCTGGTGGGAAATGAGAGTTAAATTTGCCCGTCCAGACACCTCCATCTAGTCTCTCATTGGTTCTCCCTATCCCTGTTCATCTTCCGCAGAAATTGCAAACTGGGCCAAACAGGAGGTTAAAGGCACTGACTCTCCAAGTCGGGAGAGTGTTAGTAAAGCGTCTGGAATGTTGCACCCGAGTACCAGGGGACGAAAACTGAGACATATTGGAACACGTCTCCCGATCACACGGTTGATCATACTCTGGGTTCCACATGCATGTTTTAGCTGAAGGAAGAATACCTTAAACCTGGAGAGTTGAGACCCGTGGAATGGGTACCATGCAATATGACTTCAAAGGGTCTTCATTTGCTCACCGAACCTCTCCAATCCTATCACTGCTGCGTTTATGCCCCTGTACACACACTTGATTCTCTTTCAGACACATAGCAATCCATAGGTTTTAAGATACTTCCTAGTCAGGTACACTCTTAGGCATTTAATATGGGGTGTTGAGTCCATTTCGTTGAGCAAGGAGTAGCTCTTGTCTATTCCATATTTGGCTTAAGGAACTTTATCTGTGCTCATTTCAATCTCTGGTTTTATGCAGCACCCCAACTCACCTTTCCCCTTAAGCAAGCATAAGTTGGTTTTCTAAATTTGAGACCCTGTTCTGTTTTGGAATTCAGTTCCTGTGTAGCCAAGTTTACATTCCGTGTATTAGTGATATCTTATGATGTTTCTTTTTCTGTGTGACTTATTTCAGTTAGAATCATCGTACCTGAATCCACTCATTATGCTGCTACGGGCCTGATGACATAGATTTCATTGCTGAGTGATATTGCATTGTACGTAAGTACCACAACATCTTTATCCATTTTTCACTTTCTGCGATATTGAACTTGTACCGTAAACCAGGTTCTTGTAAACAGAGCCGTCCCAACCTTTGGGGTGGCTGTGTCTTTTGATTTTAATTTCCCTAAGCTATAGGACCATAAGTGGAAGTGCCCTAGGCTCTGTTGCTTTGTTTTTTAGATGTTTCAGGAGACACCATACACTTCTCCCGAGTGGCTGTTGGCAATTGACATCCCGCCCATCAGCATAACAAGGCTCCCAGTTCTCCATGGCCTGTCCTGCCTTTCTGGATTTTACACTTTTTTCAGATGGCCCTTTTGACCGGGGGGAAGTGAGACTTCATTGTAGTGCAGATTTCCTTTGCAAGCTTGCTTGGTTGGCCAAAAAGGGCGTATGCGTTTTATTCTGAATATATTCAGGAAAAAACGCATACGCCCTTTTTGGCCAAGTGCATCATTGTGGACGTTCTGCCTCTTTTCCTATGCTTTAAATGCAATTCCAGTCTACCTCCTGAAATCGGTTTCCTGCAATTCTGCCCCGCTTTCAAGTCCTCTTGGCAGCCTTACTTCAGTATATTTTTGGACGATAGCTGTCATTTATAACTCTGCAGGTTTGTGAATTACAGTGCCCCTGAGCTCCTTTCTTCAACTCGCTTTCTCGTGAGCTGGCCGCAACACCGCAGGATGGCTTCAGGCCCTAATCTGGTTCCGGCACGGCACGCTGAGCCTTTGGTTAATTCCTCTTCCTGGTGGGAAATGAGAGTTAAATTTGCCCGTCCAGACACCTCCAGCTAGTCTGTCATTGGTTCTCCCTATTCCTGTTCATCTTCCGCAGAAATTGCAAACTGGGCCAAACAGGAGGTTAAAGGCACTGACTCTCCAAGTCGGGAGAGTGTTAGTAAAGCGTCTGGAATGTTGCACCCGAGTACCAGGGGACGAAAACTGAGACATATTGGAACACGTCTCCCGATCACACGGTTGATCATACCCTGGGTTCCACATGCATGTTTTAGCTGAAGGAAGAATACCTTAAACCTGGAGAGTTGAGACCCGTGGAATGGGTACCATGCAATATGACTTCAAAGGGTCTTCATTTGCTCACCGAACCTCTCCAATCCTATCACTGCTGCGTTTATGCCCCTGTACACACACTTGATTCTCTTTCAGAGACATAGCAATCCATAGGTTTTAAGATACTTCCTAGTCAGGTACACTCTTAGGCATTTAATATGGGGTGTTGAGTCCATTTCGTTGAGCAAGGAGTAGCTCTTGTCTATTCCATATTTGGCTTAAGGAACTTTATCTGTGCTCATTTCAATCTCTGGTTTTATGCAGCACCCCAACTCACCTTTCCCCTTAAGCAAGCATAAGTTGGTTTTCTAAATTTGAGACCCTGTTCTGTTTTGTAATTCAGTTCCTGTGTAGCCAAGGTTACATTCCGTGTATTAGTGATATCTTATGATGTTTCTTTTTCTGTGTGACTTATTTCAGTTAGAATCATCGTACCTGAATCCACTCATTATGCTGCTACGGGCCTGATGACATAGATTTCATTGCTGAGTGATACTGCATTGTACGTAAGTACCACAACTTCTTTATCCATTTTTCACTTTCTGCGATATTGAACTTGTACCGTAAACCAGGTTCTTGTAAACAGAGCCGTCCCAACCTTTGGGGTGGCTGTGTCTTTTGATTTTAATTTCCCTAAGCTATAGGACCATAAGTGGAAGTGCCCTAGGCTCTGTTGCTTTGTTTTTTAGATGTTTCAGGAAACACCATACACTTCTCCCGAGTGGCTGTTGGCAATTTACATCCCGCCCATCAGCATAACAAGGCTCCCAGTTCTCCATGGCCTGTCCTGCCTTTCTGGATTTTACACTTTTTTCAGATGGCCCTTTTGACCGGGGGGAAGTGAGACTTCATTGTAGTGCAGATTTCCTTTGCAAGCTTGCTTGGTTGGCCAAAAAGGGCGTATGCGTTTTATCCTGAATATATTCAGGAAAAAACGCATACGCCCTTTTTGGCCAAGTGCATCATTGTGGACGTTCTGCCTCTTTTCCTATGCTTTCAATGCAATTCCAGTCTACCTCCTGAAATCGGTTTCCTGCAATTCTGCCCCGCTTTCAAGTCCTCTTGGCAGCCTTACTTCAGTATATTTTTGGACGATAGCTGTCATTTATAACTCTGCAGGTTTGTGAATTACAGTGCCCCTGAGCTCCTTTCTTCAACTCGCTTTCTCGTGAGCTGGCCGCAACACCGCAGGATGGCTTCAGGCCCTAATCTGGTTCCGGCACGGCACGCTGAGCCTTTGGTTAATTCCTCTTCCTGGTGGGAAATGAGAGTTAAATTTGCCCGTCCAGACACCTCCAGCTAGTCTGTCATTGGTTCTCCCTATTCCTGTTCATCTTCCGCAGAAATTGCAAACTGGGCCAAACAGGAGGTTAAAGGCACTGACTCTCCAAGTCGGGAGAGTGTTAGTAAAGCGTCTGGAATGTTGCACCCGAGTACCAGGGGATGAAAACTGAGACATATTGGAACACGTCTCCCGATCACACGGTTGATCATACTCTGGGTTCCACATGCATGTTTTAGCTGAAGGAAGAATACCTTAAACCTGGAGAGTTGAGACCCGTGGAATGGGTACCATGCAATATGACTTCAAAGGGTCTTCATTTGCCCACCGAACCTCTCCAATCCTATCACTGCTGCGTTTATGCCCCTGTACACACACTTGATTCTCTTTCAGAGACATAGCAATCCATAGGTTTTAAGATACTTCCTAGTCAGGTACACTCTTAGGCATTTAATATGGGGTGTTGAGTCCATTTCGTTGAGCAAGGAGTAGCTCTTGTCTATTCCATATTTGGCTTAAGGAACTTTATCTGTGCTCATTTCAATCTCTGGTTTTATGCAGCACCCCAACTCACCTTTCCCCTTAAGCAAGCATAAGTTGGGTTTCTAGATTAGAGACCCTGTTCTGTTTTGTAATTCAGTTCCTGTGTAGCCAAGTTTACATTCCGTGTATTAGTGATATCTTATGATGTTTCTTTTCCTGTGTGACTTATTTCAGTTAGAATCATCGTACCTGAATCCACTCATTATGCTGCTACGGGCCTGATGACATAGACTTCATTGCTGAGTGATACTGCATTGTACATAAGTACCACAACTTCTTTATCCATTTTTCACTTTCTGCGATATTGAACTTGTACCGTAAACCAGGTTCTTGTAAACAGAGCCGTCCCAACCTTTGGGGTGGCTGTGTCTTTTGATTTTAATTTCCCTAAGCTATAGGACCATAAGTGGAAGTGCCCTAGGCTCTGTTGCTTTGTTTTTTAGATGTTTCAGGAAACACCATACACTTCTCCCGAGTGGCTGTTGGCAATTTACATCCCGCCCATCAGCATAACAAGGCTCCCAGTTCTCCATGGCCTGTCCTGCCTTTCTGGATTTTACACTTTTTTCAGATGGCCCTTTTGACCGCGGGGAAGTGAGACTTCATTGTAGTGCCCATTTCCTTTGCAAGCTTGCTTGGTTGGTCAAAAAGGGCGTATGCGTTTTTTCCTGAATATATTCAGGAAAAAACGCATACGCCCTTTTTGGCCAAGTGCATCATTGTGGACGTTCTGCCTCTTTTCCTATGCTTTCAATGCAATTCCAGTCTACCTCCTGAAATCGGTTTCCTGCAATTCTGCCCCGCTTTCAAGTCCTCTTGGCAGCCTTACTTCAGTATATTTTTGGACGATAGCTGTCATTTATAACTCTGCAGGTTTGTGAATTACAGTGCCCCTGAGCTCCTTTCTTCAACTCGCTTTCTCGTGAGCTGGCCGCAACACCGCAGGATGGCTTCAGGCCCTAATCTGGTTCCGGCACGGCACGCTGAGCCTTTGGTTAATTCCTCTTCCTGGTGGGAAATGAGAGTTAAATTTGCCCGTCCAGACACCTCCAGCTAGTCTCTCATTGGTTCTCCCTATTCCTGTTCATCTTCCGCAGAAATTGCAAACTGGGCCAAACAGGAGGTTAAAGGCACTGACTCTCCAAGTCGGGAGAGTGTTAGTAAAGCGTCTGGAATGTTGCACCCGAGTACCAGGGGACGAAAACTGAGACATATTGGAACACGTCTCCCGATCACACAGTTGATCATACTCTGGGTTCCACATGCATGTTTTAGCTGAAGGAAGAATACCTTAAACCTGGAGAGTTGAGACCCGTGGAATGGGTACCATGCAATATGACTTCAAAGGGTCTTCATTTGCTCACCGAACCTCTCCAATCCTATCACTGCTGCGTTTATGCCCCTGTACACACACTTGATTCTCTTTCAGAGACATAGCAATCCATAGGTTTTAAGATACTTCCTAGTCAGGTACACTCTTAGGCATTTAATATGGGGTGTTGAGTCCATTTCGTTGAGCAAGGAGTAGCTCTTGTCTATTCCATATTTGGCTTAAGGAACTTTATCTGTGCTCATTTCAATCTCTGGTTTTATGCAGCACCCCAACTCACCTTTCCCCTTAAGCAAGCATAAGTTGGTTTTCTATATTTGAGACCCTGTTCTGTTTTGTAATTCAGTTCCTGTGTAGCCAAGGTTACATTCCGTGTATTAGTGATATCTTATGATGTTTCTTTTCCTGTGTGACTTATTTCAGTTAGAATCATCGTACCTGAATCCACTCATTATGCTGCTACGGGCCTGATGACATAGATTTCATTGCTGAGTGATACTGCATTGTACGTAAGTACCACAACTTCTTTATCCATTTTTCACTTTCTGCGATATTGAACTTGTACCGTAAACCAGGTTCTTGTAAACAGAGCCGTCCCAACCTTTGGGGTGGCTGTGTCTTTTGATTTTAATTTCCCTAAGCTATAGGACTATAAGTGGAAGTGCCCTAGGCTCTGTTGCTTTGTTTTTTAGATGTTTCAGGAAACACCATACACTTCTCCCGAGTGGCTGTTGGCAATTTACATCCCGCCCATCAGCATAACAAGGCTCCCAGTTCTCCATGGCCTGTCCTGCCTTTCTGGATTTTACACTTTTTTCAGATGGCCCTTTTGACCGGGGGGAAGTGAGACTTCATTGTAGTGCAGATTTCCTTTGCAAGCTTGCTTGGTTGGCCAAAAAGGGCGTATGCGTTTTATCCTGAATATATTCAGGAAAAAACGCATACGCCCTTTTTGGCCAAGTGCATCATTGTGGACGTTCTGCCTCTTTTCCTATGCTTTCAATGCAATTCCAGTCTACCTCCTGAAATCGGTTTCCTGCAATTCTGCCCCGCTTTCAAGTCCTCTTGGCAGCCTTACTTCAGTATATTTTTGGACGATAGCTGTCATTTATAACTCTGCAGGTTTGTGAATTACAGTGCCCCTGAGCTCCTTTCTTCAACTCGCTTTCTCGTGAGCTGGCCGCAACACCGCAGGATGGCTTCAGGCCCTAATCTGGTTCCGGCACGGCACGCTGAGCCTTTGGTTAATTCCTCTTCCTGGTGGGAAATGAGAGTTAAATTTGCCCGTCCAGACACCTCCAGCTAGTCTGTCATTGGTTCTCCCTATTCCTGTTCATCTTCCGCAGAAATTGCAAACTGGGCCAAACAGGAGGTTAAAGGCACTGACTCTCCAAGTCGGGAGAGTGTTAGTAAAGCGTCTGGAATGTTGCACCCGAGTACCAGGGGATGAAAACTGAGACATATTGGAACACGTCTCCCGATCACACGGTTGATCATACTCTGGGTTCCACATGCATGTTTTAGCTGAAGGAAGAATACCTTAAACCTGGAGAGTTGAGACCCGTGGAATGGGTACCATGCAATATGACTTCAAAGGGTCTTCATTTGCCCACCGAACCTCTCCAATCCTATCACTGCTGCGTTTATGCCCCTGTACACACACTTGATTCTCTTTCAGAGACATAGCAATCCATAGGTTTTAAGATACTTCCTAGTCAGGTACACTCTTAGGCATTTAATATGGGGTGTTGAGTCCATTTCGTTGAGCAAGGAGTAGCTCTTGTCTATTCCATATTTGGCTTAAGGAACTTTATCTGTGCTCATTTCAATCTCTGGTTTTATGCAGCACCCCAACTCACCTTTCCCCTTAAGCAAGCATAAGTTGGGTTTCTAGATTAGAGACCCTGTTCTGTTTTGTAATTCAGTTCCTGTGTAGCCAAGTTTACATTCCGTGTATTAGTGATATCTTATGATGTTTCTTTTCCTGTGTGACTTATTTCAGTTAGAATCATCGTACCTGAATCCACTCATTATGCTGCTACGGGCCTGATGACATAGACTTCATTGCTGAGTGATACTGCATTGTACGTAAGTACCACAACTTCTTTATCCATTTTTCACTTTCTGCGATATTGAACTTGTACCGTAAACCAGGTTCTTGTAAACAGAGCCGTCCCAACCTTTGGGGTGGCTGTGTCTTTTGATTTTAATTTCCCTAAGCTATAGGACCATAAGTGGAAGTGCCCTAGGCTCTGTTGCTTTGTTTTTTAGATGTTTCAGGAAACACCATACACTTCTCCCGAGTGGCTGTTGGCAATTTACATCCCGCCCATCAGCATAACAAGGCTCCCAGTTCTCCATGGCCTGTCCTGCCTTTCTGGATTTTACACTTTTTTCAGATGGCCCTTTTGACCGCGGGGAAGTGAGACTTCATTGTAGTGCCCATTTCCTTTGCAAGCTTGCTTGGTTGGCCAAAAAGGGCGTATGCGTTTTTTCCTGAATATATTCAGGAAAAAACGCATACGCCCTTTTTGGCCAAGTGCATCATTGTGGACGTTCTGCCTCTTTTCCTATGCTTTAAATGCAATTCCAGTCTACCTCCTGAAATCGGTTTCCTGCAATTCTGCACCGCTTTCAAGTCCTCTTGGCAGCCTTACTTCAGTATATTTTTGGACGATAGCTGTCATTTATAACTCTGCAGGTTTGTGAATTACAGTGCCCCTGAGCTCCTTTCTTCAACTCGCTTTCTCGTGAGCTGGCCGCAACACCGCAGGATGGCTTCAGGCCCTAATCTGGTTCCGGCACGGCACGCTGAGCCTTTGGTTAATTCCTCTTCCTGGTGGGAAATGAGAGTTAAATTTGCCCGTCCAGACACCTCCAGCTAGTCTGTCATTGGTTCTCCCTATTCCTGTTCATCTTCCGCAGAAATTGCAAACTGGGCCAAACAGGAGGTTAAAGGCACTGACTCTCCAAGTCGGGAGAGTGTTAGTAAAGCGTCTGGAATGTTGCACCCGAGTACCAGGGGACGAAAACTGAGACATATTGGAACACGTCTCCCGATCACACGGTTGATCATACTCTGGGTTCCACATGCATGTTTTAGCTGAAGGAAGAATACCTTAAACCTGGAGAGTTGAGACCCGTGGAATGGGTACCATGCAATATGACTTCAAAGGGTCTTCATTTGCTCACCGAACCTCTCCAATCCTATCACTGCTGCGTTTATGCCCCTGTACACACACTTGATTCTCTTTCAGAGACATAGCAATCCATAGGTTTTAAGATACTTCCTAGTCAGGTACACTCTTAGGCATTTAATATGGGGTGTTGAGTCCATTTCGTTGAGCAAGGAGTAGCTCTTGTCTATTCCATATTTGGCTTAAGGAACTTTATCTGTGCTCATTTCAATCTCTGGTTTTATGCAGCACCCCAACTCACCTTTCCCCTTAAGCAAGCATAAGTTGGTTTTCTAAATTTGAGACCCTGTTCTGTTTTGGAATTCAGTTCCTGTGTAGCCAAGTTTACATTCCGTGTATTAGTGATATCTTATGATGTTTCTTTTTCTGTGTGACTTATTTCAGTTAGAATCATCGTACCTGAATCCACTCATTATGCTGCTACGGGCCTGATGACATAGATTTCATTGCTGAGTGATACTGCATTGTACGTAAGTACCACAACTTCTTTATCCATTTTTCACTTTCTGCGATATTGAACTTGTACCGTAAACCAGGTTCTTGTAAACAGAGCCGTCCCAACCTTTGGGGTGGCTGTGTCTTTTGATTTTAATTTCCCTAAGCTATAGGACCATAAGTGGAAGTGCCCTAGGCTCTGTTGCTTTGTTTTTTAGATGTTTCAGGAAACACCATACACTTCTCCCGAGTGGCTGTTGGCAATTGACATCCCGCCCATCAGCATAACAAGGCTCCCAGTTCTCCATGGCCTGTCCTGCCTTTCTGGATTTTACACTTTTTTCAGATGGCCCTTTTGACCGGGGGGAAGTGAGACTTCATTGTAGTGCAGATTTCCTTTGCAAGCTTGCTTGGTTGGCCAAAAAGGGCGTATGCGTTTTTTCCTGAATATATTCAGGAAAAAACGCATACGCCCTTTTTGGCCAAGTGCATCATTGTGGACGTTCTGCCTCTTTTCCTATGCTTTCAATGCAATTCCAGTCTACCTCCTGAAATCGGTTTCCTGCAATTCTGCCCCGCTTTCAAGTCCTCTTGGCAGCCTTACTTCAGTATATTTTTGGACGATAGCTGTCATTTATAACTCTGCAGGTTTGTGAATTACAGTGCCCCTGAGCTCCTTTCTTCAACTCGCTTTCTCGTGAGCTGGCCGCAACACCGCAGGATGGCTTCAGGCCCTAATCTGGTTCCGGCACGGCACGCTGAGCCTTTGGTTAATTCCTCTTCCTGGTGGGAAATGAGAGTTAAATTTGCCCGTCCACACACCTCCAGCTAGTCTGTCATTGGTTCTCCCTATTCCTGTTCATCTTCCGCAGAAATTGCAAACTGGGCCAAACAGGAGGTTAAAGGCACTGACTCTCCAAGTCGGGAGAGTGTTAGTAAAGCGTCTGGAATGTTGCACCCGAGTACCAGGGGATGAAAACTGAGACATATTGGAACACGTCTCCCGATCACACGGTTGATCATACTCTGGGTTCCACATGCATGTTTTAGCTGAAGGAAGAATACCTTAAACCTGGAGAGTTGAGACCCGTGGAATGGGTACCATGCAATATGACTTCAAAGGGTCTTCATTTGCCCACCGAACCTCTCCAATCCTATCACTGCTGCGTTTATGCCCCTGTACACACACTTGATTCTCTTTCAGAGACATAGCAATCCATAGGTTTTAAGATACTTCCTAGTCAGGTACACTCTTAGGCATTTAATATGGGGTGTTGAGTCCATTTCGTTGAGCAAGGAGTAGCTCTTGTCTATTCCATATTTGGCTTAAGGAACTTTATCTGTGCTCATTTCAATCTCTGGTTTTATGCAGCACCCCAACTCACCTTTCCCCTTAAGCAAGCATAAGTTGGGTTTCTAGATTAGAGACCCTGTTCTGTTTTGTAATTCAGTTCCTGTGTAGCCAAGGTTACATTCCGTGTATTAGTGATATCTTATGATGTTTCTTTTCCTGTGTGACTTATTTCAGTTAGAATCATCGTACCTGAATCCACTCATTATGCTGCTACGGGCCTGATGACATAGACTTCATTGCTGAGTGATACTGCATTGTACGTAAGTACCACAACTTCTTTATCCATTTTTCACTTTCTGCGATATTGAACTTGTACCGTAAACCAGGTTCTTGTAAACAGAGCCGTCCCAACCTTTGGGGTGGCTGTGTCTTTTGATTTTAATTTCCCTAAGCTATAGGACCATAAGTGGAAGTGCCCTAGGCTCTGTTGCTTTGTTTTTTAGATGTTTCAGGAAACACCATACACTTCTCCCGAGTGGCTGTTGGCAATTTACATCCCGCCCATCAGCATAACAAGGCTCCCAGTTCTCCATGGCCTGTCCTGCCTTTCTGGATTTTACACTTTTTTCAGATGGCCCTTTTGACCGCGGGGAAGTGAGACTTCATTGTAGTGCCCATTTCCTTTGCAAGCTTGCTTGGTTGGCCAAAAAGGGCGTATGCGTTTTTTCCTGAATATATTCAGGAAAAAACGCATACGCCCTTTTTGGCCAAGTGCATCATTGTGGACGTTCTGCCTCTTTTCCTATGCTTTAAATGCAATTCCAGTCTACCTCCTGAAATCGGTTTCCTGCAATTCTGCCCCGCTTTCAAGTCCTCTTGGCAGCCTTACTTCAGTATATTTTTGGACGATAGCTGTCATTTATAACTCTGCAGGTTTGTGAATTACAGTGCCCCTGAGCTCCTTTCTTCAACTCGCTTTCTCGTGAGCTGGCCGCAACACCGCAGGATGGCTTCAGGCCCTAATCTGGTTCCGGCACGGCACGCTGAGCCTTTGGTTAATTCCTCTTCCTGGTGGGAAATGAGAGTTAAATTTGCCCGTCCAGACAGCTCCAGCTAGTCTGTCATTGGTTCTCCCTATTCCTGTTCATCTTCCGCAGAAATTGCAAACTGGGCCAAACAGGAGGTTAAAGGCACTGACTCTCCAAGTCGGGAGAGTGTTAGTAAAGCGTCTGGAATGTTGCACCCGAGTACCAGGGGACGAAAACTGAGACATATTGGAACACGTCTCCCGATCACACGGTTGATCATACTCTGGGTTCCACATGCATGTTTTAGCTGAAGGAAGAATACCTTAAACCTGGAGAGTTGAGACCCGTGGAATGGGTACCATGCAATATGACTTCAAAGGGTCTTCATTTGCTCACCGAACCTCTCCAATCCTATCACTGCTGCGTTTATGCCCCTGTACACACACTTGATTCTCTTTCAGAGACATAGCAATCCATAGGTTTTAAGATACTTCCTAGTCAGGTACACTCTTAGGCATTTAATATGGGGTGTTGAGTCCATTTCGTTGAGCAAGGAGTAGCTCTTGTCTATTCCATATTTGGCTTAAGGAACTTTATCTGTGCTCATTTCAATCTCTGGTTTTATGCAGCACCCCAACTCACCTTTCCCCTTAAGCAAGCATAAGTTGGTTTTCTAAATTTGAGACCCTGTTCTGTTTTGGAATTCAGTTCCTGTGTAGCCAAGTTTACATTCCGTGTATTAGTGATATCTTATGATGTTTCTTTTTCTGTGTGACTTATTTCAGTTAGAATCATCGTACCTGAATCCACTCATTATGCTGCTACGGGCCTGATGACATAGATTTCATTGCTGAGTGATACTGCATTGTACGTAAGTACCACAACTTCTTTATCCATTTTTCACTTTCTGCGATATTGAACTTGTACCGTAAACCAGGTTCTTGTAAACAGAGCCGTCCCAACCTTTGGGGTGGCTGTGTCTTTTGATTTTAATTTCCCTAAGCTATAGGACCATAAGTGGAAGTGCCCTAGGCTCTGTTGCTTTGTTTTTTAGATGTTTCAGGAAACACCATACACTTCTCCCGAGTGGCTGTTGGCAATTGACATCCCGCCCATCAGCATAACAAGGCTCCCAGTTCTCCATGGCCTGTCCTGCCTTTCTGGATTTTACACTTTTTTCAGATGGCCCTTTTGACCGGGGGGAAGTGAGACTTCATTGTAGTGCAGATTTCCTTTGCAAGCTTGCTTGGTTGGCCAAAAAGGGCGTATGCGTTTTTTCCTGAATATATTCAGGAAAAAACGCATACGCCCTTTTTGGCCAAGTGCATCATTGTGGACGTTCTGCCTCTTTTCCTATGCTTTCAATGCAATTCCAGTCTACCTCCTGAAATCGGTTTCCTGCAATTCTGCCCCGCTTTCAAGTCCTCTTGGCAGCCTTACTTCAGTATATTTTTGGACGATAGCTGTCATTTATAACTCTGCAGGTTTGTGAATTACAGTGCCCCTGAGCTCCTTTCTTCAACTCGCTTTCTCGTGAGCTGGCCGCAACACCGCAGGATGGCTTCAGGCCCTAATCTGGTTCCGGCACGGCACGCTGAGCCTTTGGTTAATTCCTCTTCCTGGTGGGAAATGAGAGTTAAATTTGCCCGTCCACACACCTCCAGCTAGTCTGTCATTGGTTCTCCCTATTCCTGTTCATCTTCCGCAGAAATTGCAAACTGGGCCAAACAGGAGGTTAAAGGCACTGACTCTCCAAGTCGGGAGAGTGTTAGTAAAGCGTCTGGAATGTTGCACCCGAGTACCAGGGGATGAAAACTGAGACATATTGGAACACGTCTCCCGATCACACGGTTGATCATACTCTGGGTTCCACATGCATGTTTTAGCTGAAGGAAGAATACCTTAAACCTGGAGAGTTGAGACCCGTGGAATGGGTACCATGCAATATGACTTCAAAGGGTCTTCATTTGCCCACCGAACCTCTCCAATCCTATCACTGCTGCGTTTATGCCCCTGTACACACACTTGATTCTCTTTCAGAGACATAGCAATCCATAGGTTTTAAGATACTTCCTAGTCAGGTACACTCTTAGGCATTTAATATGGGGTGTTGAGTCCATTTCGTTGAGCAAGGAGTAGCTCTTGTCTATTCCATATTTGGCTTAAGGAACTTTATCTGTGCTCATTTCAATCTCTGGTTTTATGCAGCACCCCAACTCACCTTTCCCCTTAAGCAAGCATAAGTTGGGTTTCTAGATTAGAGACCCTGTTCTGTTTTGTAATTCAGTTCCTGTGTAGCCAAGGTTACATTCCGTGTATTAGTGATATCTTATGATGTTTCTTTTCCTGTGTGACTTATTTCAGTTAGAATCATCGTACCTGAATCCACTCATTATGCTGCTACGGGCCTGATGACATAGACTTCATTGCTGAGTGATACTGCATTGTACGTAAGTACCACAACTTCTTTATCCATTTTTCACTTTCTGCGATATTGAACTTGTACCGTAAACCAGGTTCTTGTAAACAGAGCCGTCCCAACCTTTGGGGTGGCTGTGTCTTTTGATTTTAATTTCCCTAAGCTATAGGACCATAAGTGGAAGTGCCCTAGGCTCTGTTGCTTTGTTTTTTAGATGTTTCAGGAAACACCATACACTTCTCCCGAGTGGCTGTTGGCAATTTACATCCCGCCCATCAGCATAACAAGGCTCCCAGTTCTCCATGGCCTGTCCTGCCTTTCTGGATTTTACACTTTTTTCAGATGGCCCTTTTGACCGCGGGGAAGTGAGACTTCATTGTAGTGCCCATTTCCTTTGCAAGCTTGCTTGGTTGGCCAAAAAGGGCGTATGCGTTTTTTCCTGAATATATTCAGGAAAAAACGCATACGCCCTTTTTGGCCAAGTGCATCATTGTGGACGTTCTGCCTCTTTTCCTATGCTTTAAATGCAATTCCAGTCTACCTCCTGAAATCGGTTTCCTGCAATTCTGCCCCGCTTTCAAGTCCTCTTGGCAGACTTACTTCAGTATATTTTTGGACGATAGCTGTCATTTATAACTCTGCAGGTTTGTGAATTACAGTGCCCCTGAGCTCCTTTCTTCAACTCGCTTTCTCGTGAGCTGGCCGCAGCACCGCAGGATGGCTTCAGGCCCTAATCTGGTTCCGGCACGGCACGCTGAGCCTTTGGTTAATTCCTCTTCCTGGTGGGAAATGAGAGTTAAATTTGCCCGTCCAGACACCTCCAGCTAGTCTGTCATTGGTTCTCCCTATTCCTGTTCATCTTCCGCAGAAATTGCAAACTGGGCCAAACAGGAGGTTAAAGGCACTGACTCTCCAAGTCGGGAGAGTGTTAGTAAAGCGTCTGGAATGTTGCACCCGAGTACCAGGGGACGAAAACTGAGACATATTGGAACACGTCTCCCGATCACACGGTTGATCATACTCTGGGTTCCACATGCATGTTTTAGCTGAAGGAAGAATACCTTAAACCTGGAGAGTTGAGACCCGTGGAATGGGTACCATGCAATATGTCTTCAAAGGGTCTTCATTTGCTCACCGAACCTCTCCAATCCTATCACTGCTGCGTTTATGCCCCTGTACACACACTTGATTCTCTTTCAGAGACATAGCAATCCATAGGTTTTAAGATACTTCCTAGTCAGGTACACTCTTAGGCATTTAATATGGGGTGTTGAGTCCATTTCGTTGAGCAAGGAGTAGCTCTTGTCTATTCCATATTTGGCTTAAGGAACTTTATCTGTGCTCATTTCAATCTCTGGTTTTATGCAGCACCCCAACTCACCTTTCCCCTTAAGCAAGCATAAGTTGGTTTTCTAAATTTGAGACCCTGTTCTGTTTTGTAATTCAGTTCCTGTGTAGCCAAGTTTACATTCCGTGTATTAGTGATATCTTATGATGTTTCTTTTTCTGTGTGACTTATTTCAGTTAGAATCATCGTACCTGAATCCACTCATTATGCTGCTACGGGCCTGATGACATAGATTTCATTGCTGAGTGATACTGCATTGTACGTAAGTACCACAACTTCTTTATCCATTTTTCACTTTCTGCGATATTGAACTTGTACCGTAAACCAGGTTCTTGTAAACAGAGCCGTCCCAACCTTTGGGGTGGCTGTGTCTTTTGATTTTAATTTCCCTAAGCTATAGGACTATAAGTGGAAGTGCCCTAGGCTCTGTTGCTTTGTTTTTTAGATGTTTCAGGAAACACCATACACTTCTCCCGAGTGGCTGTTGGCAATTTACATCCCGCCCATCAGCATAACAAGGCTCCCAGTTCTCCATGGCCTGTCCTGCCTTTCTGGATTTTACACTTTTTTCAGATGGCCCTTTTGACCGGGGGGAAGTGAGACTTCATTGTAGTGCAGATTTCCTTTGCAAGCTTGCTTGGTTGGCCAAAAAGGGCGTATGCGTTTTATCCTGAATATATTCAGGAAAAAACGCATACGCCCTTTTTGGCCAAGTGCATCATTGTGGACGTTCTGCCTCTTTTCCTATGCTTTCAATGCAATTCCAGTCTACCTCCTGAAATCGGTTTCCTGCAATTCTGCCCCGCTTTCAAGTCCTCTTGGCAGCCTTACTTCAGTATATTTTTGGACGATAGCTGTCATTTATAACTCTGCAGGTTTGTGAATTACAGTGCCCCTGAGCTCCTTTCTTCAACTCGCTTTCTCGTGAGCTGGCCGCAACACCGCAGGATGGCTTCAGGCCCTAATCTGGTTCCGGCACGGCACGCTGAGCCTTTGGTTAATTCCTCTTCCTGGTGGGAAATGAGAGTTAAATTTGCCCGTCCAGACACCTCCAGCTAGTCTGTCATTGGTTCTCCCTATTCCTGTTCATCTTCCGCAGAAATTGCAAACTGGGCCAAACAGGAGGTTAAAGGCACTGACTCTCCAAGTCGGGAGAGTGTTAGTAAAGCGTCTGGAATGTTGCACCCGAGTACCAGGGGATGAAAACTGAGACATATTGGAACACGTCTCCCGATCACACGGTTGATCATACTCTGGGTTCCACATGCATGTTTTAGCTGAAGGAAGAATACCTTAAACCTGGAGAGTTGAGACCCGTGGAATGGGTACCATGCAATATGACTTCAAAGGGTCTTCATTTGCCCACCGAACCTCTCCAATCCTATCACTGCTGCGTTTATGCCCCTGTACACACACTTGATTCTCTTTCAGAGACATAGCAATCCATAGGTTTTAAGATACTTCCTAGTCAGGTACACTCTTAGGCATTTAATATGGGGTGTTGAGTCCATTTCGTTGAGCAAGGAGTAGCTCTTGTCTATTCCATATTTGGCTTAAGGAACTTTATCTGTGCTCATTTCAATCTCTGGTTTTATGCAGCACCCCAACTCACCTTTCCCCTTAAGCAAGCATAAGTTGGGTTTCTAGATTAGAGACCCTGTTCTGTTTTGTAATTCAGTTCCTGTGTAGCCAAGTTTACATTCCGTGTATTAGTGATATCTTATGATGTTTCTTTTCCTGTGTGACTTATTTCAGTTAGAATCATCGTACCTGAATCCACTCATTATGCTGCTACGGGCCTGATGACATAGACTTCATTGCTGAGTGATACTGCATTGTACGTAAGTACCACAACTTCTTTATCCATTTTTCACTTTCTGCGATATTGAACTTGTACCGTAAACCAGGTTCTTGTAAACAGAGCCGTCCCAACCTTTGGGGTGGCTGTGTCTTTTGATTTTAATTTCCCTAAGCTATAGGACCATAAGTGGAAGTGCCCTAGGCTCTGTTGCTTTGTTTTTTAGATGTTTCAGGAAACACCATACACTTCTCCCGAGTGGCTGTTGGCAATTTACATCCCGCCCATCAGCATAACAAGGCTCCCAGTTCTCCATGGCCTGTCCTGCCTTTCTGGATTTTACACTTTTTTCAGATGGCCCTTTTGACCGCGGGGAAGTGAGACTTCATTGTAGTGCCCATTTCCTTTGCAAGCTTGCTTGGTTGGCCAAAAAGGGCGTATGCGTTTTTTCCTGAATATATTCAGGAAAAAACGCATACGCCCTTTTTGGCCAAGTGCATCATTGTGGACGTTCTGCCTCTTTTCCTATGCTTTAAATGCAATTCCAGTCTACCTCCTGAAATCGGTTTCCTGCAATTCTGCACCGCTTTCAAGTCCTCTTGGCAGCCTTACTTCAGTATATTTTTGGACGATAGCTGTCATTTATAACTCTGCAGGTTTGTGAATTACAGTGCCCCTGAGCTCCTTTCTTCAACTCGCTTTCTCGTGAGCTGGCCGCAACACCGCAGGATGGCTTCAGGCCCTAATCTGGTTCCGGCACGGCACGCTGAGCCTTTGGTTAATTCCTCTTCCTGGTGGGAAATGAGAGTTAAATTTGCCCGTCCAGACACCTCCAGCTAGTCTGTCATTGGTTCTCCCTATTCCTGTTCATCTTCCGCAGAAATTGCAAACTGGGCCAAACAGGAGGTTAAAGGCACTGACTCTCCAAGTCGGGAGAGTGTTAGTAAAGCGTCTGGAATGTTGCACCCGAGTACCAGGGGACGAAAACTGAGACATATTGGAACACGTCTCCCGATCACACGGTTGATCATACTCTGGGTTCCACATGCATGTTTTAGCTGAAGGAAGAATACCTTAAACCTGGAGAGTTGAGACCCGTGGAATGGGTACCATGCAATATGACTTCAAAGGGTCTTCATTTGCTCACCGAACCTCTCCAATCCTATCACTGCTGCGTTTATGCCCCTGTACACACACTTGATTCTCTTTCAGAGACATAGCAATCCATAGGTTTTAAGATACTTCCTAGTCAGGTACACTCTTAGGCATTTAATATGGGGTGTTGAGTCCATTTCGTTGAGCAAGGAGTAGCTCTTGTCTATTCCATATTTGGCTTAAGGAACTTTATCTGTGCTCATTTCAATCTCTGGTTTTATGCAGCACCCCAACTCACCTTTCCCCTTAAGCAAGCATAAGTTGGTTTTCTAAATTTGAGACCCTGTTCTGTTTTGGAATTCAGTTCCTGTGTAGCCAAGTTTACATTCCGTGTATTAGTGATATCTTATGATGTTTCTTTTTCTGTGTGACTTATTTCAGTTAGAATCATCGTACCTGAATCCACTCATTATGCTGCTACGGGCCTGATGACATAGATTTCATTGCTGAGTGATACTGCATTGTACGTAAGTACCACAACTTCTTTATCCATTTTTCACTTTCTGCGATATTGAACTTGTACCGTAAACCAGGTTCTTGTAAACAGAGCCGTCCCAACCTTTGGGGTGGCTGTGTCTTTTGATTTTAATTTCCCTAAGCTATAGGACCATAAGTGGAAGTGCCCTAGGCTCTGTTGCTTTGTTTTTTAGATGTTTCAGGAAACACCATACACTTCTCCCGAGTGGCTGTTGGCAATTGACATCCCGCCCATCAGCATAACAAGGCTCCCAGTTCTCCATGGCCTGTCCTGCCTTTCTGGATTTTACACTTTTTTCAGATGGCCCTTTTGACCGGGGGGAAGTGAGACTTCATTGTAGTGCAGATTTCCTTTGCAAGCTTGCTTGGTTGGCCAAAAAGGGCGTATGCGTTTTTTCCTGAATATATTCAGGAAAAAACGCATACGCCCTTTTTGGCCAAGTGCATCATTGTGGACGTTCTGCCTCTTTTCCTATGCTTTCAATGCAATTCCAGTCTACCTCCTGAAATCGGTTTCCTGCAATTCTGCCCCGCTTTCAAGTCCTCTTGGCAGCCTTACTTCAGTATATTTTTGGACGATAGCTGTCATTTATAACTCTGCAGGTTTGTGAATTACAGTGCCCCTGAGCTCCTTTCTTCAACTCGCTTTCTCGTGAGCTGGCCGCAACACCGCAGGATGGCTTCAGGCCCTAATCTGGTTCCGGCACGGCACGCTGAGCCTTTGGTTAATTCCTCTTCCTGGTGGGAAATGAGAGTTAAATTTGCCCGTCCACACACCTCCAGCTAGTCTGTCATTGGTTCTCCCTATTCCTGTTCATCTTCCGCAGAAATTGCAAACTGGGCCAAACAGGAGGTTAAAGGCACTGACTCTCCAAGTCGGGAGAGTGTTAGTAAAGCGTCTGGAATGTTGCACCCGAGTACCAGGGGATGAAAACTGAGACATATTGGAACACGTCTCCCGATCACACGGTTGATCATACTCTGGGTTCCACATGCATGTTTTAGCTGAAGGAAGAATACCTTAAACCTGGAGAGTTGAGACCCGTGGAATGGGTACCATGCAATATGACTTCAAAGGGTCTTCATTTGCCCACCGAACCTCTCCAATCCTATCACTGCTGCGTTTATGCCCCTGTACACACACTTGATTCTCTTTCAGAGACATAGCAATCCATAGGTTTTAAGATACTTCCTAGTCAGGTACACTCTTAGGCATTTAATATGGGGTGTTGAGTCCATTTCGTTGAGCAAGGAGTAGCTCTTGTCTATTCCATATTTGGCTTAAGGAACTTTATCTGTGCTCATTTCAATCTCTGGTTTTATGCAGCACCCCAACTCACCTTTCCCCTTAAGCAAGCATAAGTTGGGTTTCTAGATTAGAGACCCTGTTCTGTTTTGTAATTCAGTTCCTGTGTAGCCAAGGTTACATTCCGTGTATTAGTGATATCTTATGATGTTTCTTTTCCTGTGTGACTTATTTCAGTTAGAATCATCGTACCTGAATCCACTCATTATGCTGCTACGGGCCTGATGACATAGACTTCATTGCTGAGTGATACTGCATTGTACGTAAGTACCACAACTTCTTTATCCATTTTTCACTTTCTGCGATATTGAACTTGTACCGTAAACCAGGTTCTTGTAAACAGAGCCGTCCCAACCTTTGGGGTGGCTGTGTCTTTTGATTTTAATTTCCCTAAGCTATAGGACCATAAGTGGAAGTGCCCTAGGCTCTGTTGCTTTGTTTTTTAGATGTTTCAGGAAACACCATACACTTCTCCCGAGTGGCTGTTGGCAATTTACATCCCGCCCATCAGCATAACAAGGCTCCCAGTTCTCCATGGCCTGTCCTGCCTTTCTGGATTTTACACTTTTTTCAGATGGCCCTTTTGACCGCGGGGAAGTGAGACTTCATTGTAGTGCCCATTTCCTTTGCAAGCTTGCTTGGTTGGCCAAAAAGGGCGTATGCGTTTTTTCCTGAATATATTCAGGAAAAAACGCATACGCCCTTTTTGGCCAAGTGCATCATTGTGGACGTTCTGCCTCTTTTCCTATGCTTTAAATGCAATTCCAGTCTACCTCCTGAAATCGGTTTCCTGCAATTCTGCCCCGCTTTCAAGTCCTCTTGGCAGACTTACTTCAGTATATTTTTGGACGATAGCTGTCATTTATAACTCTGCAGGTTTGTGAATTACAGTGCCCCTGAGCTCCTTTCTTCAACTCGCTTTCTCGTGAGCTGGCCGCAGCACCGCAGGATGGCTTCAGGCCCTAATCTGGTTCCGGCACGGCACGCTGAGCCTTTGGTTAATTCCTCTTCCTGGTGGGAAATGAGAGTTAAATTTGCCCGTCCAGACAGCTCCAGCTAGTCTGTCATTGGTTCTCCCTATTCCTGTTCATCTTCCGCAGAAATTGCAAACTGGGCCAAACAGGAGGTTAAAGGCACTGACTCTCCAAGTCGGGAGAGTGTTAGTAAAGCGTCTGGAATGTTGCACCCGAGTACCAGGGGACGAAAACTGAGACATATTGGAACACGTCTCCCGATCACACGGTTGATCATACTCTGGGTTCCACATGCATGTTTTAGCTGAAGGAAGAATACCTTAAACCTGGAGAGTTGAGACCCGTGGAATGGGTACCATGCAATATGACTTCAAAGGGTCTTCATTTGCTCACCGAACCTCTCCAATCCTATCACTGCTGCGTTTATGCCCCTGTACACACACTTGATTCTCTTTCAGAGACATAGCAATCCATAGGTTTTAAGATACTTCCTAGTCAGGTACACTCTTAGGCATTTAATATGGGGTGTTGAGTCCATTTCGTTGAGCAAGGAGTAGCTCTTGTCTATTCCATATTTGGCTTAAGGAACTTTATCTGTGCTCATTTCAATCTCTGGTTTTATGCAGCACCCCAACTCACCTTTCCCCTTAAGCAAGCATAAGTTGGTTTTCTAAATTTGAGACCCTGTTCTGTTTTGTAATTCAGTTCCTGTGTAGCCAAGTTTACATTCCGTGTATTAGTGATATCTTATGATGTTTCTTTTTCTGTGTGACTTATTTCAGTTAGAATCATCGTACCTGAATCCACTCATTATGCTGCTACGGGCCTGATGACATAGATTTCATTGCTGAGTGATACTGCATTGTACGTAAGTACCACAACTTCTTTATCCATTTTTCACTTTCTGCGATATTGAACTTGTACCGTAAACCAGGTTCTTGTAAACAGAGCCGTCCCAACCTTTGGGGTGGCTGTGTCTTTTGATTTTAATTTCCCTAAGCTATAGGACCATAAGTGGAAGTGCCCTAGGCTCTGTTGCTTTGTTTTTTAGATGTTTCAGGAAACACCATACACTTCTCCCGAGTGGCTGTTGGCAATTGACATCCCGCCCATCAGCATAACAAGGCTCCAGTTCTCCATGGCCTGTCCTGCCTTTCTGGATTTTACACTTTTTTCAGATGGCCCTTTTGACCGCGGGGAAGTGAGACTTCATTGTAGTGCCCATTTCCTTTGCAAGCTTGCTTGGTTGGCCAAAAAGGGCGTATGCGTTTTTTCCTGAATATATTCAGGAAAAAACGCATACGCCCTTTTTGCCCAAGTGCATCATTGTGGACGTTCTGCCTCTTTTCCTATGCTTTCAATGCAATTCCAGTCTACCTCCTGAAATCGGTTTCCTGCAATTCTGCCCCGCTTTCAAGTCCTCTTGGCAGCCTTACTTCAGTATATTTTTGGACGATAGCTGTCATTTATAACTCTGCAGGTTTGTGAATTACAGTGCCCCTGAGCTCCTTTCTTCAACTCGCTTTCTCGTGAGCTGGCCGCAACACCGCAGGATGGCTTCAGGCCCTAATCTGGTTCCGGCACGGCACGCTGAGCCTTTGGTTAATTCCTCTTCCTGGTGGGAAATGAGAGTTAAATTTGCCCGTCCAGACAGCTCCAGCTAGTCTGTCATTGGTTCTCCCTATTCCTGTTCATCTTCCGCAGAAATTGCAAACTGGGCCAAACAGGAGGTTAAAGGCACTGACTCTCCAAGTCGGGAGAGTGTTAGTAAAGCGTCTGGAATGTTGCACCCGAGTACCAGGGGACGAAAACTGAGACATATTGGAACACGTCTCCCGATCACACGGTTGATCATACTCTGGGTTCCACATGCATGTTTTAGCTGAAGGAAGAATACCTTAAACCTGGAGAGTTGAGACCCGTGGAATGGGTACCATGCAATATGACTTCAAAGGGTCTTCATTTGCTCACCGAACCTCTCCAATCCTATCACTGCTGCGTTTATGCCCCTGTACACACACTTGATTCTCTTTCAGAGACATAGCAATCCATAGGTTTTAAGATACTTCCTAGTCAGGTACACTCTTAGGCATTTAATATGGGGTGTTGAGTCCATTTCGTTGAGCAAGGAGTAGCTCTTGTCTATTCCATATTTGGCTTAAGGAACTTTATCTGTGCTCATTTCAATCTCTGGTTTATGCAGCACCCCAACTCACCTTTCCCCTTAAGCAAGCATAAGTTGGTTTTCTAAATTTGAGACCCTGTTCTGTTTTGGAATTCAGTTCCTGTGTAGCCAAGTTTACATTCCGTGTATTAGTGATATCTTATGATGTTTCTTTTTCTGTGTGACTTATTTCAGTTAGAATCATCGTACCTGAATCCACTCATTATGCTGCTACGGGCCTGATGACATAGATTTCATTGCTGAGTGATACTGCATTGTACGTAAGTACCACAACTTCTTTATCCATTTTTCACTTTCTGCGATATTGAACTTGTACCGTAAACCAGGTTCTTGTAAACAGAGCCGTCCCAACCTTTGGGGTGGCTGTGTCTTTTGATTTTAATTTCCCTAAGCTATAGGACCATAAGTGGAAGTGCCCTAGGCTCTGTTGCTTTGTTTTTTAGATGTTTCAGGAAACACCATACACTTCTCCCGAGTGGCTGTTGGCAATTGACATCCCGCCCATCAGCATAACAAGGCTCCCAGTTCTCCATGGCCTGTCCTGCCTTTCTGGATTTTACACTTTTTTCAGATGGCCCTTTTGACCGGGGGGAAGTGAGACTTCATTGTAGTGCAGATTTCCTTTGCAAGCTTGCTTGGTTGGCCAAAAAGGGCGTATGCGTTTTTTCCTGAATATATTCAGGAAAAAACGCATACGCCCTTTTTGGCCAAGTGCATCATTGTGGACGTTCTGCCTCTTTTCCTATGCTTTCAATGCAATTCCAGTCTACCTCCTGAAATCGGTTTCCTGCAATTCTGCCCCACTTTCAAGTCCTCTTGGCAGCCTTACTTCAGTATATTTTTGGACGATAGCTGTCATTTATAACTCTGCAGGTTTGTGAATTACAGTGCCCCTGAGCTCCTTTCTTCAACTCGCTTTCTCGTGAGCTGGCCGCAACACCGCAGGATGGCTTCAGGCCCTAATCTGGTTCCGGCACGGCACGCTGAGCCTTTGGTTAATTCCTCTTCCTGGTGGGAAATGAGAGTTAAATTTGCCCGTCCACACACCTCCAGCTAGTCTGTCATTGGTTCTCCCTATTCCTGTTCATCTTCCGCAGAAATTGCAAACTGGGCCAAACAGGAGGTTAAAGGCACTGACTCTCCAAGTCGGGAGAGTGTTAGTAAAGCGTCTGGAATGTTGCACCCGAGTACCAGGGGATGAAAACTGAGACATATTGGAACACGTCTCCCGATCACACGGTTGATCATACTCTGGGTTCCACATGCATGTTTTAGCTGAAGGAAGAATACCTTAAACCTGGAGAGTTGAGACCCGTGGAATGGGTACCATGCAATATGACTTCAAAGGGTCTTCATTTGCCCACCGAACCTCTCCAATCCTATCACTGCTGCGTTTATGCCCCTGTACACACACTTGATTCTCTTTCAGAGACATAGCAATCCATAGGTTTTAAGATACTTCCTAGTCAGGTACACTCTTAGGCATTTAATATGGGGTGTTGAGTCCATTTCGTTGAGCAAGGAGTAGCTCTTGTCTATTCCATATTTGGCTTAAGGAACTTTATCTGTGCTCATTTCAATCTCTGGTTTTATGCAGCACCCCAACTCACCTTTCCCCTTAAGCAAGCATAAGTTGGGTTTCTAGATTAGAGACCCTGTTCTGTTTTGTAATTCAGTTCCTGTGTAGCCAAGTTTACATTCCGTGTATTAGTGATATCTTATGATGTTTCTTTTCCTGTGTGACTTATTTCAGTTAGAATCATCGTACCTGAATCCACTCATTATGCTGCTACGGGCCTGATGACATAGACTTCATTGCTGAGTGATACTGCATTGTACGTAAGTACCACAACTTCTTTATCCATTTTTCACTTTCTGCGATATTGAACTTGTACCGTAAACCAGGTTCTTGTAAACAGAGCCGTCCCAACCTTTGGGGTGGCTGTGTCTTTTGATTTTAATTTCCCTAAGCTATAGGACCATAAGTGGAAGTGCCCTAGGCTCTGTTGCTTTGTTTTTTAGATGTTTCAGGAAACACCATACACTTCTCCCGAGTGGCTGTTGGCAATTGACATCCCGCCCATCAGCATAACAAGGCTCCCAGTTCTCCATGGCCTGTCCTGCCTTTCTGGATTTTACACTTTTTTCAGATGGCCCTTTTGACCGCGGGGAAGTGAGACTTCATTGTAGTGCCCATTTCCTTTGCAAGCTTGCTTGGTTGGCCAAAAAGGGCGTATGCGTTTTTTCCTGAATATATTCAGGAAAAAACGCATACGCCCTTTTTGGCCAAGTGCATCATTGTGGACGTTCTGCCTCTTTTCCTATGCTTTCAATGCAATTCCAGTCTACCTCCTGAAATCGGTTTCCTGCAATTCTGCCCCGCTTTCAAGTCCTCTTGGCAGCCTTACTTCAGTATATTTTTGGACGATAGCTGTCATTTATAACTCTGCAGGTTTGTGAATTACAGTGCCCCTGAGCTCCTTTCTTCAACTCGCTTTCTCGTGAGCTGGCCGCAACACCGCAGGATGGCTTCAGGCCCTAATCTGGTTCCGGCACGGCACGCTGAGCCTTTGGTTAATTCCTCTTCCTGGTGGGAAATGAGAGTTAAATTTGCCCGTCCAGACACCTCCAGCTAGTCTGTCATTGGTTCTCCCTATTCCTGTTCATCTTCCGCAGAAATTGCAAACTGGGCCAAACAGGAGGTTAAAGGCACTGACTCTCCAAGTCGGGAGAGTGTTAGTAAAGCGTCTGGAATGTTGCACCCGAGTACCAGGGGACGAAAACTGAGACATATTGGAACACGTCTCCCGATCACACGGTTGATCATACTCTGGGTTCCACATGCATGTTTTAGCTGAAGGAAGAATACCTTAAACCTGGAGAGTTGAGACCCGTGGAATGGGTACCATGCAATATGACTTCAAAGGGTCTTCATTTGCTCACCGAACCTCTCCAATCCTATCACTGCTGCGTTTATGCCCCTGTACACACACTTGATTCTCTTTCAGAGACATAGCAATCCATAGGTTTTAAGATACTTCCTAGTCAGGTACACTCTTAGGCATTTAATATGGGGTGTTGAGTCCATTTCGTTGAGCAAGGAGTAGCTCTTGTCTATTCCATATTTGGCTTAAGGAACTTTATCTGTGCTCATTTCAATCTCTGGTTTTATGCAGCACCCCAACTCACCTTTCCCCTTAAGCAAGCATAAGTTGGTTTTCTAAATTTGAGACCCTGTTCTGTTTTGTAATTCAGTTCCTGTGTAGCCAAGGTTACATTCCGTGTATTAGTGATATCTTATGATGTTTCTTTTTCTGTGTGACTTATTTCAGTTAGAATCATCGTACCTGAATCCACTCATTATGCTGCTACGGGCCTGATGACATAGATTTCATTGCTGAGTGATACTGCATTGTACGTAAGTACCACAACTTCTTTATCCATTTTTCACTTTCTGCGATATTGAACTTGTACCGTAAACCAGGTTCTTGTAAACAGAGCCGTCCCAACCTTTGGGGTGGCTGTGTCTTTTGATTTTAATTTCCCTAAGCTATAGGACCATAAGTGGAAGTGCCCTAGGCTCTGTTGCTTTGTTTTTTAGATGTTTCAGGAAACACCATACACTTCTCCCGAGTGGCTGTTGGCAATTGACATCCCGCCCATCAGCATAACAAGGCTCCCAGTTCTCCATGGCCTGTCCTGCCTTTCTGGATTTTACACTTTTTTCAGATGGCCCTTTTGACCGCGGGGAAGTGAGACTTCATTGTAGTGCCCATTTCCTTTGCAAGCTTGCTTGGTTGGCCAAAAAGGGCGTATGCGTTTTTTCCTGAATATATTCAGGAAAAAACGCATACGCCCTTTTTGCCCAAGTGCATCATTGTGGACGTTCTGCCTCTTTTCCTATGCTTTCAATGCAATTCCAGTCTACCTCCTGAAATCGGTTTCCTGCAATTCTGCCCCGCTTTCAAGTCCTCTTGGCAGCCTTACTTCAGTATATTTTTGGACGATAGCTGTCATTTATAACTCTGCAGGTTTGTGAATTACAGTGCCCCTGAGCTCCTTTCTTCAACTCGCTTTCTCGTGAGCTGGCCGCAACACCGCAGGATGGCTTCAGGCCCTAATCTGGTTCCGGCACGGCACGCTGAGCCTTTGGTTAATTCCTCTTCCTGGTGGGAAATGAGAGTTAAATTTGCCCGTCCACACACCTCCAGCTAGTCTGTCATTGGTTCTCCCTATCCCTGTTCATCTTCCGCAGAAATTGCAAACTGGGCCAAACAGGAGGTTAAAGGCACTGACTCTCCAAGTCGGGAGAGTGTTAGTAAAGCGTCTGGAATGTTGCACCCGAGTACCAGGGGACGAAAACTGAGACATATTGGAACACGTCTCCCGATCACACGGTTGATCATACTCTGGGTTCCACATGCATGTTTTAGCTGAAGGAAGAATACCTTAAACCTGGAGAGTTGAGACCCGTGGAATGGGTACCATGCAATATGACTTCAAAGGGTCTTCATTTGCTCACCGAACCTCTCCAATCCTATCACTGCTGCGTTTATGCCCCTGTACACACACTTGATTCTCTTTCAGAGACATAGCAATCCATAGGTTTTAAGATACTTCCTAGTCAGGTACACTCTTAGGCATTTAATATGGGGTGTTGAGTCCATTTCGTTGAGCAAGGAGTAGCTCTTGTCTATTCCATATTTGGCTTAAGGAACTTTATCTGTGCTCATTTCAATCTCTGGTTTTATGCAGCACCCCAACTCACCTTTCCCCTTAAGCAAGCATAAGTTGGGTTTCTAAATTTGAGACCCTGTTCTGTTTTGTAATTCAGTTCCTGTGTAGCCAAGGTTACATTCCGTGTATTAGTGATATCTTATGATGTTTCTTTTTCTGTGTGACTTATTTCAGTTAGAATCATCGTACCTGAATCCACTCATTATGCTGCTACGGGCCTGATGACATAGATTTCATTGCTGAGTGATACTGCATTGTACGTAAGTACCACAACTTCTTTATCCATTTTTCACTTTCTGCGATATTGAACTTGTACCGTAAACCAGGTTCTTGTAAACAGAGCCGTCCCAACCTTTGGGGTGGCTGTGTCTTTTGATTTTAATTTCCCTAAGCTATAGGACCATAAGTGGAAGTGCCCTAGGCTCTGTTGCTTTGTTTTTTAGATGTTTCAGGAAACACCATACACTTCTCCCGAGTGGCTGTTGGCAATTTACATCCCGCCCATCAGCATAACAAGGCTCCCAGTTCTCCATGGCCTGTCCTGCCTTTCTGGATTTTACACTTTTTTCAGATGGCCCTTTTGACCGGGGGGAAGTGAGACTTCATTGTAGTGCAGATTTCCTTTGCAAGCTTGCTTGGTTGGCCAAAAAGGGCGTATGCGTTTTATCCTGAATATATTCAGGAAAAAACGCATACGCCCTTTTTGGCCAAGTGCATCATTGTGGACGTTCTGCCTCTTTTCCTATGCTTTCAATGCAATTCCAGTCTACCTCCTGAAATCGGTTTCCTGCAATTCTGCCCCGCTTTCAAGTCCTCTTGGCAGCCTTACTTCAGTATATTTTTGGACGATAGCTGTCATTTATAACTCTGCAGGTTTGTGAATTACAGTGCCCCTGAGCTCCTTTCTTCAACTCGCTTTCTCGTGAGCTGGCCGCAACACCGCAGGATGGCTTCAGGCCCTAATCTGGTTCCGGCACGGCACGCTGAGCCTTTGGTTAATTCCTCTTCCTGGTGGGAAATGAGAGTTAAATTTGCCCGTCCAGACACCTCCAGCTAGTCTGTCATTGGTTCTCCCTATTCCTGTTCATCTTCCGCAGAAATTGCAAACTGGGCCAAACAGG